>NW_026576790.1:0-52500 GCF_028641065.1 Leucoraja erinaceus | reverse complement strand
GAACTGGGAGATGAGGATCTAATATTTTGCTCGGGGGGCTGGTGCAGGGAGCAACGACTTATCTTCATATGCCATTGGGATGTCTTCGGGGGTAGGGGTGACCTGTACAAAAGATCCGGGTACACCTTAACTCGCGGGGGCCCGATGTTCCGGCAGGAATACACGTGTGGGTTTAACCTAAATAATGGGGGGGGGGGGGGGGGGTTGACATCGTGGGAGTATAAAGGTGAGGTTAAAGGGGAAGTGAGTACACGAATTTTTCAAAAGATTCCCGAATTTATGGGAAGGAAAGTTCGCAAGGGAGAAGAGAGTAAGGTCAGTGCCATTAGTGGCCGTTGTGGGAGGGATGGTGAATACCGAAGTCAAAGTATTTTATATGAATGCGTGAAGTTTAATAAATATAGCGGATAGGCTTTTAGGCTCAGTTAAAACTGGGCAAGTATGATGTTGTGGGAATTACAGATACATGGCTGCAAGCGGACCAGCGAACATAATATTCAAGGGTATGCGTCATATCGAAAAGACGGACAGCTGGGTAGAGGGGGTGGGATAGCTCTGTTGGTGGGTAATGCTTTTCATTCCCTTGCGAAAGGGTAACATTGAATCAGGAGATGTAGCGTCACTTTGGATAGAACTGAAAAATTATAAGTGTAAGAATACCCCAATGGGATATATCCACAGGCCCCCAAACAGTAGCCGGGATACAGGGTTCAAGTTTAATCAAGCGTGAGAATTGGCAAAGTCAATGCTACGGTTGGGGTTATGGGAGATTTCAATGTGCAGGCAGACTGCGATAATCAGGTTGATAATGGACCCAAGGAAAGGGAGTTTGTGGAGTGCATACGTGATGGATTCTTAGAGCAGCTTGTACTGGAGCCTACAGGGAGAAGGCAATTCTGGATTTAGCGTTGTGCAATGAATCTATTTGATTAGGGAACTCGAGGTAAATGAGCTATTAGGATGTAGTGACCATAACATGATATATTTCACTCTACAATTTGAGAAGCAGAGTGTAATTCGGAGGTGTCAATATTACAGTTGAGCAAATGGGACTATGGGGCAATGAAGGAGGAGCTGGCCAAAGTTGACGGAAAGGTACACTAGCAGGGGTGTCAGTGAAACAACAATGGCAGGTATTTCTGGGAATAATACAGAAGCTGTAGGATCGGTTTACTCCAAAGAGGAAGATAGATTCCAAGGGGAGCAAGGGGCGACCGTGGATGACAAGGGATGTCAGGGGCAGAATAAAAATAAAAGAGAAGAAATATAACATAGCAAAGATGATCGTGAAGCCAGAGAATTGGGTAACTTTTGAAGCGCAGCAGAAGATAACTCGAACGCCTGACATCCAACAGAGAGGGGGCGCGAGTACGTCGTCAGGAGGAAGCAGTGAGATGTATAAGGGCTGCAGCTCAGGTTGAGCAAGGACAGTGGAAGATCTGGGAAAGTGTAGAAAGACGAGGTTTTGCTGGAGCGACCTGTGATGCATGCAGGTGGGTTATGTAAGTTTCCGTCTAAGGACTGTTTATGATGTGCTGCCATCACCGCAGAACTTTAAACAATTGGTCGGTGGGGACCCAGCGTGTCCCTTATGTTCAAAAGTGGCAACGTCGAGGCATGATTTGTCCGGATTTTAAAATAGTATTTCTCAGGATCGGTATACTTTGCGGCATAAACAGGTCTTGAAGTGCATAGCTGCAGCAAATAAGAGGAGAGCACATGTGAATTCAGTAGGCACCATGACGGAGTGGACCGGTTCATTTAGTACTTGAGGGAGATAAAGGTGGAGGAGGTACGTGTTCAGACGGGTATGCGTCAGGCCAGTCACAGGGAGCCAATGATTGTGAGATGCTGGTAGACTTGGGAGGAAAGCTTGTTGTTCCGCAGGAAATAATCAGTACTGGTGTGTGACCGGATATAGCCAGTTAGTCAACGGATAGTGCATCTTATAGAACTGACGGTGTCTTGGAAGAATTCAGTGGACGAGGCGTATGAAAGGACAACGCCTATCAGTGCAAACGCCAATTAAGAAAACTCTCAGTGCTAACGCCAATAGCGAATAATCCGGCATTAAAACAATCTCTTATTGATCAAACATACAAACAATGGGAAATAAAATGTTAGGCTACATGTATGAAATTGGAAATCTGTTATCATTCCAACAATGAATTACATTTTTAAACTGAATGACAACCAATATTTTAAATATCTACAGATGTGTGATTTCATGAAGAAATATATACAAAGATTTCAAATTATAATTTTAGACCCACTGGAAAAAGCAATGAATATTAAGGCTGACTCACAAAAATTAATATCATATATATATAACAGTATTTTCAAGAGAATTACCATCAACAGAGGCACTTAGAGAAGACTGGTAACAAGAATGAATGATAAAAACCTCGAAACAAACATGGGACAATTATTTGATATATATATACATAAATGCTCGATTAATGTAAGACACAACTTAATTCAATTCAAAATACTACATAAACTATATTATTCAAAAACTAGGCTGAATAAATGTTATCCAAATGTGTCTCACTTCTGTGGTAAATGTCTCTCAACATGCCAATATTACAAATTATTTTGTCAAATTATTTTGTCAAATTATTTCTCCTGTATAAAACGTCATAAATTTTGGTGTGATGTATTTGAGATATTCACAAATCTATTCAAGACAAAAATGGAACCTATTACTGAAATGATTATATTTGGAGTAACGGGAGACGGGAACAAATTAAATATATGCCAAAATTCATTTTTTAATTATGGGTTAATAATCGCAAAAAAACGTATACATATATTTTGGAAAAATACAACTATACCAACGCTCAAAATGTGGATTATAAATATGTTGGACAGAGGACATCTTGAAGAAATGCGACTCCCCCTAATAGGTAAACAAGACCAATTCTTAACGAGTTGATCTCCATTCATTGACTTCTTGGATTCATGTGGTGCAACATAACCGTAAAAAGCAATTGTTCCATATCTGGGTGAAAGATAGTCATCAATATAATAGCTCACCCCTTATCTCCTATTTGCTAATCCCTTTCTTGCTCCTTCTTCTTTCTTACTTCTCTTCCTCACTATCTCTTTCCTTTTATACACATTGCACATATTTCTACACTCTATTATCTCTTTATTTCTCATGTCTTTCTTTAAAAATTATTGTACAGAGAATGTATCATGTCAACATATATTTGGCACATTGAAAAAAGGTACCACTGTATTGTAAATACTTCTAATAAATTAAATTTAAAACATAAATGAAAGGACAACGCCTACATATGTAGACGGCAGCATAGGTTGAGCAACGAGAATGGAGAGCAACAGTACGTCAGTTAGTGGTGGGTTGTAGACCTTTCATAGCGAGATAGTGCCAGTTGGGGGAAGAAAGTAAATATGTGGCAAGCAGAATGTGTATTTATTTTTAATTATAATATGTATAAGTGTATCCTGGTCTTATGTAAGGGTGATATTGTGGTGTTACAAGCTTAGTAATGGGCTAGGATTGGTGTAATATAGTCTGCAGATGTTTAGCATTTGTTGGAATTAGCTAATTGGCTGCAGTTTCCTTTGTTTCGTAGATCCCGCAGCATAGGTCGTGAGAGCCGGTTTGGTATAGGGATAGGCATAGGGTTAGGGTTCGGGTTATGATTAGGGCTAGGATTAGGGTTAGGGTCAGGGTTAACCCTCCTGATGTGTCGTGGGCCTCCCTCAACCAAACACCAGTGAAAGGAGGTGCCCACTTGATAACACCAATTATATACTTACATCTATATGAATAGGTCTATATAAGAGTTATTTAACATGTAGTTAGTTGTTTGTTGCATACAGGGTTATTTATTTCCTCTGCGTGCTGGTATATTCAGTTAGATAGTTAGATAATACTTTGGCTTTGCGCTTGGCTATCTTTCCTGGTGTTATTGAATGGGAACATTTTTCACGCAAACGGCGATACGTTGAGAAACGAGGATGGAGAACAAGAGCACGTCCGGTAGTGGTGGGTTGTAGAGGCTTCATCGCGAGATAGGTTGGGGGCAGAAAAAAAACACGTGACAAACAGTATGTGTATTTCTTTGTATTTTTTGTCTGTGTATGTGTACTCTGGTCTCATGTAAGGTTGCTATTTGTGGTGTTACAAGCTTAATGAATACTACCCTGTCCATCACCGGCTCGCCTCCATCGAAGCGATATATCGAAGTCGCTACCTCAAAAACGCAGCCAACATCATCAAAGACCCACACCATCCTGGCCAGACTCTCATTTCGCCATTGCCATCGGGTAAAAGGTACAGGAGCCTGAAAATGTAGCGTCCAGGTTCGGGAACAGCTTATTCCCTACAGTCATCAGGCTATTAAATACTACAACAAATATGCTCTGAATTACAATTACAACATTGTATTATTATTAATATTAATATTGTTATTATTATTATTATTATTATTATTATTATTATTATTATTATTATTATTATTATTATTATTATGATTATTATTATTATTATTATTATTATTATGATGATTATGGTGATGATGATGATTATTATTATTATTATTATTATTATTATTATTATTATTATTATTATTGTTATTATTATTATTATTATTATTATTATTATTATTGTTATTAATGCCCTATATATGTTTATTTATTAAGTGTGTGTGCATGTGTATATACACACAATTATTTGTCTCCTGTTATTTACTATGATTACATATTCAGTTATGCTGCAGCAAGCAATCATTTAATTGCCCTAGCTGGGACATATGTTAATAAAACACTCTTGATTCTTGACTGTTGATACGTGTATGGAAGGAGTTGGCAGAGGAGGTATTTTAGTTTAGCTCAGTTTGGAAATACAGTGCAGTAAAACGCCCTTCGGCCTACAGAGTCAGCGCCGACCAGCGACCCCGCACATTAACATTACCCTACACACACAGTGGACAATTTACACTTATACCAAGCCACGTATCCTACACAGCTGTACGTCTTTGGTGTGTGGGAGGAAACCGAGGATCTCGGGAATCACGGAGAGAACGTACACACTCCGTACAGACAGCGGCCGTAGTCGGGATCGAACCGGGCGCTGAAAGCGTTGTAATGCAACTACTCTACCGCTACGCCACCATGCCGCCCACTTTTCTTTGTATATTTACCCTTTTCTTCAATGATGAAGATACAAAGTTTATTCAGACTTAAATGAGCACCAACGTAAATATTGTTGTAAACTGCAAGAACTGGCCAGTGCGTTGGTTGATTTTTTATCACGCTGTCTTTCAAACGAGGGTTCCATTGCAGTTTCCATTCCAGCGCGTGCACCTCTCTGAAGATATTCCCTGTTCCGAGAACACTGTTTCAATTATCAAGAAAGCACATCAGCACCTCTACCTCCTGAGAAGATTACGGAGAGTCGGTTTGTCAAGAAGGACTCTCTCTAATTTCCACAGGTGCACAGTAGGGAGCATGCTGACCGGTTGCATCGAGACTTGGTTCGGCAACTTGTGCGCCCTGGAGAGGAAACACTGCCCAGTCCATCATCGGCTCTGACCTTCCTTCCATCGAGGGGATTTATCGCAGTCGATGCCTCAAAAAGGCTGGCAGTATAATCAAAGACCCACACCATCCTGGCCACACACTCATCTCCCTGCTACCTTCACTTAGAAGGCACAGACTGCAACAACCAGGTTCAGGAATATCTAGTTTCCCACAGCCATCAGGCTATTACACTTGGCTCGGCCAAAACTCTGAACATTAATAACCCATTCTCTGTTATTTGCACTTGATCAGTTTATTCATTCATGTGTGTGTATATTTATATAATGGTATATGGACACACTGACCGGTTGTGTAGTCAATGCCTACTATGTTTTGTTGTGATGAAGCAAAGCAAGAATCTCATTGTCCCATCGGGGACAAATGACAATAAACTCACTTGAACTTGAACATTCCCTAGATTTTAGCCGCACCATCTTCATATCATCTCTTCATCTCAATCATTCTCCTTTCACAATGCCTTTCGCCAGTTGGTTGGATTAATCTCCTTGAGGTACTGTGAAAATACAGCAGGGTGAACACGCAAATAACCTGACTAATTTGTGATATGCCATTGATATACGCAAACACCTGGAGTAATAGGGACGGGCAGCATCTCTGGAGAGAATAAATTGGTGACGTTTCGGGTCGAGCCCTTTATTCAGACACTACCATGTTTCTGTATCCACCCCATGGCGTTTTGGTAAGGTAGTCAAAATCTAATGTACACTTTGTCTCACTCTTAATCCCTGAAGCCAGCACCCATCGCCAAAACAGATGCCGCGGCTGGACTGCACGTCGCGCATGCGCAGTGAACGGATTGACACAGGTAATATCGCAACTTTAAGAAACCTTCGTCAGGGGCAAGGATACGAGAGGTTTAGCCGGATATGGGACCAATGCAGGCAGCTGGAACTCGTGTAGATAGGACATGTTGGTCGGTGTAGGGCAGTTGGGTCGAATGGCCTATTTCCGCGCTGTAAGACTCGATGAGTCTACGGCTATATACCTCTCCCTTATCTTACTAACTATCGTCCCACTCTCCACTTCAAGAGGACGAGACGCGCACTGTCGATTCCAGCGCCAGTGCATAATGACGATAAACTCTGCCGGGTGCATCTTTACACGAAACGAAGCCGCCGAACAATTGGCCGTGGACCACCTCCGGAAAGAGTGGAAAAATAAACGGGTTACGCTCAAGCTTGGGTCTGAGCGCTGAGGAACACGAGCTACGCCCCGATACCTAAGAGTCCGAGAACAGATCACCGAGAACAGCCTCTGTACAACTACCCTGTCCATGAATATGCGCCGAAAGCCGCATTGACCATCCGATCTACTGGTCACAGCGCTTTCATCGAGCTATGTACTTGCTCGTCTAGAAATATCCGCTCTACAACGCTACCCAGAGCCGTACTATTGTCTTTGTTGGACCTCCCATGTTTCACTTTCCAAAATGCAACCTTCCCGTTTATCTGGATTAATTTCCATTATTCCTCAGCCTAAGCGTTTTTAACAACTATCTTCACTATCTGCAGAACCACCAACTTTTGTGCCACAAAATCAAAACCCCTAATGGTGCCGAAAAACGGATCTGAACCTGAAAACCTTAGATGATCAATCTCCCAACTGAGCTATTTCGGCTGGTTATTACTATCGATAAATTATTACATTATTAGTTATTATATATTAATTTGTTTTATTGCGACTCCGAGGCGGTTAAGCTGCCACAAGTACCATGTAACCATATAACCATATAACCATATACCCATATAACAATTACAGCACGGAAACAGGCCATCTCGGCCCTACAAGTCCGTGCCGAACAACTTTTTTTTCCCCCTTAGTCCCAACTGCCTGCACTCATACCATAACCCTCCATTCCCTTCTCATCCATATGCCTATACAATTTATTTTTAAATTATACCAATGAACCTGCCTCCACCACTTCCACTGGAAGCTCATTCCACACCACTACCACTCTCTGAGTAAAGAAGTTCCCCCTCATATTACCCCTAAACTTCTGTCCCTTAATTCTGAAGTCATGTACTCTTGTTTGAATCTTCCTTATTCTCAAAGGGATAAGCTTGTCCACATCAACTCTGTCTATCCGTCTCATCATTTTAAAGACCTCTATCAAGTCCCCCCTTAACCTTTTGCGCTCCAGAGAATAAAGACCTAACTTATTCAACCTATCTCTGTAACTTAGTTGTTGAAACCCAGGCAACATTCTAGTAAATCTCCTCTGTACTCTCTCTATTTTGTTGACATCCTTCCTATAATTGGGCGACCAAAATTGTACCCCATACTCCAGATTTGGTCTCACCAATGCCTTGTACAATTTTAACATTACATCCCAGCTTCTATACTCAATGCTCTGATTTATAAAGGCTAGCATACCAAAAGCTTTCTTTACCACCCTATCTATATGAGATTCCGCCTTCAAGGAACTATGCACGGTTATACCCAGATCCCTCTGTTCAACTGTATTCTTCAATTCCCTACCATTTACCATGTACGTCCTATTTTGATTTGTCCTGCCAAGGTGTAGCACCTCACATTTATCAGCATTAAACTCCATCTGCCATCTTTCAGCCCATTTTTCCAAATGGCCTAAATCACCCTGTAGACTTTGGAAATCCTCTTCATTATCCACAACACCCCCTATCTTGGTATCATCTGCATACTTACTAATCCAATTTACCACACCTTCATCCAGATCATTGATGTACATGACAAACAACAAAGGACCCAACACAGATCACCGAGGCACCCCACTAGTCACCTGCCTCCAACCCGATAAACAGCCATTCACCATTACCCTCTGGCTTCTCCCATTCAGCCACTGTTGAATCATTCTTGCTATTCCTGCATTTATACCCAACAGTTGAACCTTCTTAACCAACCTTCCATGAGGAACCTTGTCAAAGGCCTTACTAAAGTTCATATAGACAACATCCACTGCTTTACCCTCATCAATTTCCCTAGTAACCTCTTCAAAAATTCAAGAAGATTAGTCAAACATGACCTTCCAGGCACAAATCCATGTTGACTGTTCCTAATCAGACCCTGTTTATCTAGATGCTTATATATATTATCTCTAAGTATCTTTTCCATTAATTTGCCCACCACTGAAGTCAAACTAACAGGTCTATAATTGCTAGGTTTACTCTTAGAACCCTTTTTAAACAATGGAACAACATGCGCAGTTCGCCAATCCTCGGGGACTATTCCCGTTTCTAAAGACATTTGAAATAATTCTGTCATAGCCCCGGCTATTTCTACACTAACTTCCCTCAATGTTCTAGGGAATATCCTATCAGGACCTGGAGACTTATCCACTTTTATATTTTTCAAAAGTTTCAGTACTTCTTTTACTTTGAACCTCATAGTATCCATAGCTACTCTACTAGTTTCCCTTACCTCACATAATTCAATATCCTTCTCCTTGGTGAATACCGAAGAAAAAAAAAAGGTCAATATCTCCCCCATCTCTTTTGGCTCTGCAGATAGGTGTCCACTCTGTCTCTCCAATGGACCAATTTTACACCTCGTTATCCTTTTGCTATTAATATAGCTGTAGAAACCCTACGAAGTATGAACTTATTTGTTCTGCTGCTGGTGCATATCATATGGAGGAAGATTGTTCCCGATGTTGGGGAAGTCCAGAACAAGGGATCACAGTTTAAGGATAAGGGGGGAATCTTTTAGGACCGAAATGAGGAAAACTTTTTCCACACAGAGAGTGGTGAATCTCTGGAATTCTCTGTTGAGGCCAGTTGATTGGCTATATTTAAGAGGGAGTTAGATGTGGCCCTTGTGGCTAAAGGGATCAGGCGGTTTGGAGAGAAGGCAGGATCAGGACACTGAGTTGGATGATCAGGCATGATCATATTGAATGGCGGTGCATGCTCGAAGGGCCGAATGGCCTACTGCTGCACCTATTGTCTATATTGTTTATGTTTCTATATCATATATTATATCAAACTCTTTTGGTGCGTGTGTTGATTTGTTTGTTTTCACATCAGTCATTTCTCCTCCAAAACCCGACGCGGTAACGGATAAATCTTTACATATTCCGGTAGAGATTTACCTGATGATTTAAACAATCTCCTCATCTGAAAATTTGCCTAATTATTTTTCGAATCTTTAACTAAAACTATTCTCAAATACAATTGCTGCATGACGTCACAATCCCTTTGATCCTCGCGACCAGCTGCGCAGAAATTCCAATGCGCAGCTAGTGACGCTCACCAATCCCCGCTCTCTTCATCCTCTTCTCTCCCCCTGTTCCTCGTGTTCCTCCCACCCCCCCCACCCCCCCCCGCCCCCCGACCACTCTCTCCCTACTCAGGCCCTGAACCCTGAACCTGGAGCCGCCAAAGTGAATGTTCGGGAATCAGCCCTGCTATGTGACGACCCCCGCCACCTCCGGAGTCTGGATTGAAGCCGCTAAAGTCCTTTGGTTGACATCTTCTTACTACCCCTCCCTCTTTCCCCCCGACCATACCCGCCCCCCGCTACTAGGGGCCCTGAACCTTGAATGAAGCCCGAAGCCTGAATGAACTGTACAGCCTGAAGCGTGAATGAAGCCTGAAGCCTGAATGAAGCCTGCAACCTGAATGACGCCTGCAACCTGAAGCGTGAATGAAGCCTGCAACCTGAATGACGCCTGCAACCTGAAGCCTGCATCCGCCAACGGGAACGTTTGAGAATCAACCCTCCTCTGTGACCCGCAGCACGCTCGTCCACCCCGCTCCCCTCCTCCTACTTCTCCCCTTCCCCACTCCCCCATTCTCCTTTCCCTCCCTGCTCCCCTCCCAGACCTTCTCCTCCTCCATTCTCCTCTCCCCCGCTCTCCTCTCCCGCCTCTACTCCTCTCACCATCCACCCCCGCTCCCCCCTCCACCCCCGCTCCTCCGCCTCTACCCCATCTCTCCACCTCACTCCCCCCTCATAACCCCCTCCTCTCCCACTCCACCCTCCCCTCTCTCCACTCCACCTACTTCCACCTCCCTTTCCCCCCCTCTCTACCCCCACTCCACTCCTCCCACCTCCTCCCCCTCCTCCTCAACCCTCTCCCCCTCCACTCTCCCCCTCACGTATCTGCCCATCTCCCGCTCAGCCCTCCCTTCCTTTCTGCCCCAATTCCTCTCTGCCCCCTTCATCTATGCCCCTCCCTCCGTTTCTGCCCCCCCCCCTTCTCTGCCCCTCCGCTCTCTCTGCCCCTCATTTTCAAGGGGCACCCACACTTCTCCCCCCTCTCCTCCAACTACTCTTCCTTCTCCCCCCCTCCTCACTCTCCCCCCTCCCACCCACCCGTCTCTCCCCGCCACCCCTCTGCCCTCACCCCGCCTCACCCCTATCCCCTCCTCTCCCGTCCTCTCCGCTCCACATCCACCTCCCTTTCCTCCCTTCCCCTCTCTCTCCCACTCTCAACCAATCCCCCTCCCTCTACCCCACCCATCCCCCCTCCCTTCTCCTCTCCCCGCTCCACCGCCTTCCCCCTCCCCTTTCCACTTCCCTCCCCCTCAGCCCTCACCCCCCACACATCATCACTCCCCCTCTCTTCCCCCTTTCCGCGCCCCATTCTCGTTCTGCCCCACCCCATCCCCTCTCATTCTGCCCCCCTCCACCCCTCCCCCAATGCCCCCCCCCCCACTGCTCACCACCCCCTCCCACACTCTCCTCCCCTCCTCCCCTCCTCCCTTCCCCCTCCACCCCGCTCCCACTCCCTTCCCCCTCCCCCTCTAACCCCTGTGTGTGTGGGGGGTGGTTAGCGTGTGTGTGACGCCGCGGTTTCTCCTCCCGTAACCGTGCGTTGAGGGTAATGGGACCCAACGGGTCCAACTTTGTCTAGTGACTATTACACATTATTTCCGCTAATAAACCTTCAATGTATATATTTCCAATGGAGACAAGGAATGTGTGACGTTTTGGGAGAGTCTTTTTACAGACCGAAAGTCAGGGGAGAGGGGACAGATACCTAAAAGGGGAAGGTGTAAACACGATAGGTCACAAGTGACGAGATCAAGGAAAATATAGAATGCATCATTGTTAGCCATGGGGAAGATGACAACAAGGCATACAGTTAGAAAAAAAGTAATCAACTGTTAAACAATACGGAGAACAGCGATTGGGAGTATGGAGAGAAAGGGAATACAAAGGTTACTTGAAGTTGGAGATCTATATTCATAACGCTGAGTGTAAATAAATGTTCATCAATGGAGATTTTGATTATCCAGCAGTAATATTTATTTCATTAGTTCCACAGCAATCATTTTTTTGATTTTATTATGTTTGTCTTATTTATTAATTGTATTCATCTCCGCGTCACGCATCTACGGCGACGTAAGCTCAGTTGAAGCATTGCATAGTTAAGTTTCATTTAGTCTAGGTTAGTTAAGAGCTACCGCGCAGAAACAGGCCCTTTGGTCATCCGCGTCCACGACGTCCAGCTATCCCCGCATACATATATACATTTTTTGCTCAGAACGGCGACAATTTACAATTATACCAAGCAATTTACCCAACGATCCTGCACGCCTTTGGAGTGTGCAAGAAATCCGAAGACCGGGAGAAACCCCACGCAGGTCACGGGGAGAACGTACAAATACGTAGACAGCACCCGCGGTCAAGATCGAACGTGGTTCTCTGGAGCTGGAAGGCAGCAATTCTACCGCCGAACCACCGTGCAGCAGAATAAAGCATGTTGCCCAAATAGAGAATAGGTTTCGTTAAAGGAAACTGAGAGTGATGGTGAAAGATTGTGTACTGGACTGAAGTGCAGTGACCAGGGGTGCGAATCGGGGATTAGTGAGCGGCCCATTGCTGTTTACAGTTTACATCAATAATTTGGATGAGAATGTACAAGGCATACATCGGGTAGACGCACAACGTCTCTTGAATGAAGATCTGTGCGAGGTGATAACGTTTTGGTAGTCAAACAAGGTTAGGATGTTCATTTTGAATGGTTGGGCCTGGGGAATGTTGAGGGAATGGGGAATGAGCAACAGAGAAATCTAACTCCCTTACCACACCCACACCGACCTTTCTGTCCCGTGTCTCCCGCATTGTAGGGATATGGCCAAATACAAATTGGTGGATCAGAACCTCATATGTCTTTAGGGCAGCTTACACCACAGCGGTACATTATTATTGATTGCTCTAAAATCAAGTAACCCTTGCATCCCTTATCACACCGTCCCACTCTAACTCCCCCACCGAAGTCGTAGTAGCTTCAGTCGACTTGTTGAGTTTCATTGTCTGTAACTCATTGTCATCTATCTCACAGCTAAAACTCGCATGTATTCTTTATAATCGTCACATCTTTGCATCTTTCATTCATTTGTTCTATATATCTCGATATCTCGTGTTTCCCTTTCCTCTGTTAGTCTTTAGAAGGGTCGCGACCTGAAATGTAACCTATTATATTTGTCCAGTGATGTTGTCCAGCCCACCGAGTTGATCCATGTTTTTGTGTCTCTCTTCGACATATCTCAGGGTACAAGTACATATTTCCTACTTTCATACAGCAGAGAGCTCTCTGGCTACATCTACATAGTTCCCTGTAAGTGTCGTTTTAGATAGATAGGGTTGTAAAAATGATTTGGTTAGATTTGCCATCATCATTCTAGATATTGAGCATCGACGTTGCGATGTTATGTTTAGTTTCGTTTAGTTTTAAGTTAAGCTTAGTTTAATTTAATTTAGTTTAGATTAGCATAGTTAAGTTTAGTTTAATTTCGCTTCGATTCGTTTAGTTTAGTTTACTTTAGTTGAGTTTATTTTAGTTTTGAGTCCGCACCTACCACCGATCCTCGCATATTTTCGGAATGGAACGCGGGTCTCCGGCGCTGCAAGGCAGTAATTTTGCCGGGACACCAGCGTACAACCCCGCGTGTTAAAGTTGTAAACGACATTGGTGCGGCTGCATTTATATTATTGGGTTCGGTTTGGTCAACTGCTGTGGGAGGATATCATTATGCTGGAATCATAGGCTTACGAGAATAGTGCCAGGAGTGGAAGCTCCGTTAAAGATCAGAGGTTGTGTGGCTTGGAACATATCAGAGGAGACTGAGGGGTGATCTTGTGTGACATGCAGTAAATCACGTTGGAAATAGCTAGGGTGATACATCGAGTTTGGTGCTCAGAAAATGGGAATGAAGGAACCCACAAAAGTTACACGCGCCTAAAGTGAGAGTGGAAATATTTAATGGGAACATGAGGGACAAGTTTAACAATCATAACGTGATGAAACACCTGGAACGCAATGCCAGAGGAGGTAGTTGAATAATTAATAAGAAACAGAGGGACACACTTTATTTGCCCGCATTGAACGAGGCGTCAGAAGAATTAGCTGAGGCTGTATTTTGTAAAGTTGAGTATTGTGTTGAGTTCTCGGCATCATGGAACTGGAAAGATGTTGCCAAGCTGGGAAGGTTATAGATACGGTTTAAGCGGATGTATTAAAGTGGAGAAACCCATTAGAGGTTGGCTAGATGCAGAGTATTTTGTCCAGGGTTGGTGATTTGTGGATCAAATGGTTTCTGTTGAAGGGGAAACGATTTAATATGGATATGATGGGATTTCTTTTTCACTTAGATGGCCTTGGGTGTCCGGAACGCGTTGCCAGGAAAGGTAGTTGAGGCAAGAACTATCCCAAAGTTTAAGCAATATTTAGACAGGTTCATCGATATGGCAGGTTTTGTGTGATGTGTGCCAGACGAAGGCAGGTGGGACTAAGTGTCAATGGGACATGTTGGGTGGTGTGGGAAAGTTGGGCAGAAGGGCCTCTTTTCACGATGTATCACTCTATGACTATGATACATGCAATAAGAACATTTAAAAGACACGTGGCCAGGTACATGGATAGGTAAGTTTGGGAGGCACGGTCGAAACGCGGACGAATGGGACATCTTAGACGGCATGGGTAACAAAATGTTTAAAGGTCTGTTTTCGTTCGTCATGACTGCATGGCCTTACAGGAAAATGGGAGCAAATAACCACACTACGTACAACAGCGCCTCGACGAACTGAGCGACCCCCACGCTCCTAACTACCTGCAGATCACCGTCTGCTCCGCGCTCCAATCTGACCGCTATCCCGGCCTCTCCCACCGCCTCGAGCGATATTTCATCTCCTTTGTCACCAGAAAAATACCGCGCGACCTTGAAAACCTCATCGGGGGGTATAAGCACCTCCCTCTGTTTCTGAAAGAGCGAGTAGCTGGCGATGTAGACGCCTTTAAGCGACGTTATGTTAAACACCGTTGCAGTACCGAAGTCTCGAGCGGTTTGCATATCACGAGAAGAAGATGTAAACTGTCCAAATCTCATGTTGCACCCCTCCTGCGCTTTGGAACGATTCTTTATCCCTCGGTAGGTGGTTCGCGCCGCAGGGCCGGAAGTGCTCCTGAGTCGGTCGCGAGCAACGGAGAGGAGATAATGGAAACTCTTGAAATTGAACTTCTCGGCGTAGACTGTGTCGTTAGCCTGGTATGATTGCAGCGCATAATTGAACTTCCAGTAGAGGTTTGTATTACTAGTGTAGGCGAGAATGGCCAAAACGTGTTGTTCTCTCAGTCCATCTGGTACTTGAATGCGTTTATTATTTCTCATGAAAACCTCTGCAACACCCCACGCCTCGGCGAAAGCTGGCGTCCGACTCTTCTCTTCCTGGAGGTACTCGATGGCCAGCTGATCGGACGCTTCGCTCTGAGTGAACATATAGACAGGTTTGTTCTCCGTCACACCGAGGCGCATGTTGCTACAAGACATACCGCCCTCCACCGGACTCGCTGGACCTGTGACGGGACGGAAATGGATTGGTTAAAGATAAATAGCGGTAGAGCACGGAGGCAGTCTCTTCGGCCCAACATGCCGACGCCCACCATCGTGATCCTTCTAAGCTAATGCACTCCAAGAGCTGCAGAAACTCAGCAGGTGAGGTTCAATCTCTGGAGAACATGAATGGGTACAAGGTGCTGCAGTAACACAGCGGGATAAGCAGTATTACTGCAGAATATGGACAGCTTCTATGCACTGGGGTAACCCAGCATTTCCTTTAATTTCCTATGTGCTAAAGTTGCTCCTCAGGTTTCTATAAAATCTCCGATTAAATCTCCCCCTCCCGTCACCTCAACTCAACCCTCTGGTTCTTGATTCTCTCACAGAGGATAAAATACACTTTCATTCACCCACTCTTCCATCAACACATGTTTAGCATTCTTTGCCTTGCAATCTAAATCCCTGCCTTGGAATGTTTTCGCCTGATTGGAAATATATATTAGACGCAAAATGCTGGAGTAACTCAGCGGGACAAGAAGCATAATGGGTGGATGGAATGGGGGACGTACCGGGTCGAGACCCTTCTTCAGACTGAGATGCTGCGGACAGATAGGAAAGGGTAAGGTGTGATAAGCGATAGGTCAAAGGGGTTGGAGATCAAGAATAATGTAGTACTGATCATTGGTTGCTCGGAGAAGCTGAAAACGATGCATACAAATCAAACATTTAATTAGGACGACAGGCAGACTGGTCAGAGAACGTGGATGGGGAGGGATGGGTAGAAAGGGAAGCCAAGGTTTACTTGGTAATTTATGCCGCTTCGGGGTAATCTGCCGAAGCGAAATATGAGGTGCTATTCCTCAAATTTGCGTTGGGCCTCACTCTGACAGTGGGGGTGGCCCAGGGCAGAATGTTCAGTATGGGAATGGGAGCATGAGCTAAAGTGTTTTGCATCCGAGAGAACACGAGGTCTAGACGGACTGAGCGGAGCTGTTGAGTGAAATAATCGCCGAGCCTGTGCCTGGTCTCGCCGATCCACTCCTCGAACCGCAGATACAGTAGATGCGTTTGGAGGAGTTGCATGTGAACCTCTGCCTCACATAAAAGGACTATCGGCGTTCTTGTTCATTAACTTTTGTGTGAGAGGGGAAAATATCTGTCGGTACTAGTGCCGGAGGATTGGCGTACTGCACATGTTGTGCCGTTGTCTAAAAAAGATTCTAAGAGTAAACCTAGCAATTATAGACCTGTTAGTTTGACGTCAGTGGTGGGCAAATTAGATATAATATATATATAAGCATATATATGGTGGACAAATTAGATATAATATATATATAAGCATCTGGATTAACAGGGTCTGATTAGGAATAACCAACATGGATTTGTGCCTGGAATGCCATGTTTGACTAATCTTTAATTTTTTGAAGAGATTACTCGTGAAATTGATGGGGGTAAAGCAGTGGATGTTGTCTATATGGACCAAGGTTCCTCTTGGAAGGTTGATTAAGTATGAATTGTGGTGTATTAATGGTGGTGTAGCAAGATAGGTTCAGCAGTGGCTGAATGAGAGATGCGAGAGAGTAATGGTGGATGTATGTCTGTCAGGTTGGAGGCCGGTGACTAGTGGGGTGCCTCAGGGATTTGTGTTGGGTTCACTGTTGTTTGTCATGTACATCAATGATCTGGATGATGGTGTGGTAAATTGGATTAGTAAGTATGCAGATTACACTAAGATAGGTGGTGTTGTGGATACTGAAGTAGATTTCCAATGTCTACAGAGAGGTATAAGCCATTTGGATGAGTGGGCTGAAGGATGGCAGGTGGAGTTGTAATGGGTATAGCTTGGACCCAATAGCAGCACAGAATCAGGCAGGTATAATTGGTAATGCAACTTATAACGAGTAGTACCGTACTCACACAGAGGCTCAGGATTGAGCGAGGGTTCCGAAGAGGGACAGGCAGGAGACGCAGTCGGGGTAGCGGAAGATCCGATAACCAGGAGATCCAACACACGATGCAACCAACCCAGCGAGGGACAGACGAAAGGAGAGTCGAAGGCAGGCAGGTAGTCGAGGAGCCGTTGCAGGGATACACCAAACAGCCCAGGCGAGAGGCAGACAGAAACCAGGAGGTCGGGGACAGAAGGCTGAGGTGCTATCCGGGAAGAGGACAGGACGGAATGGTCAGGGGCAAGCAGGTTCGAAACCGTGTAGGCAGTCGGGAAATCGCTGAGTCTTGCATGAATGCTGAGAACAATCTGGCACTGTGTGAACGGTGAAGAGAGTCTATATACCGGGTTAATAGTTGATCAGAGGCAACTGAGTGCAACAGGTGAGGAGAGTTAGGCTGATGAGAGGGGAATGGCAGGCAGGCAGGTGAGGAGAAGTAGGGACCGGTGGAAAAGTACTGGGAGGAGAAGTGGATGAGAATGAGGAGAGGGCAGACTGTGACAGGAGAGAGAGAACAGACATTGGGCATTGTTAAACACGTTCTACGGGGCTGAACACCGGCTCGAATTTCAGTTATTGATCAGGAGAGTTGGAGTCGATGCACAGCTGTAAGTTTTATAATGTCAGATCCGGCTCCGTCTGTGCCCGACCTGCCTGCTTCAAGGAAGAGGAGATAATGCTGATAAGTGTGAGGTGCTACATCTTGGCAGGACAAATCAAAATAGGACGTACATGGTAAATTATAGCGAATTGAGGAATGCAGTTGAACAGTGGGATCTGGGAATAACTGTGCATAGTTCAATCAAGGTGGAATCTCATGTAGATAGGGTGGTAAAGAAAGCTTTTGGTGTGCTCGCCTTTATAATTCAGAGCATTGAGTATAGAAGTTTGGATGTAATGTTAAAATTGTACAAGGCATTGGTGAGACCAATTCTGGAGTATTGTGTACAATTTTTGTCGCCTAATTATAGGAAGGATGTCAACAAAATAGAGAGAGTACAGAGGAGACTTACTAGAATGTTGCCTTGCTTTCAGCAACTGAGCTACAGAGAAATGTTGAACAAGTTAGGTATTTATTCTTTGGAGCGCAGAAGGTCAAAGGGGAACTTGATAGAGATCTTTAAAATGGTGAGAGGGATAGACAGAATTGACGATAAACATTTCCCATTGTGAATAGGGAAGTTTCAAACAAGATGACATGACTTGAGAATTAAGGGACAGAGGTTTAGGGGTAACATGCGGCGGAACTTATTTAATCAGAGAGTGGTAGCTGTGTGGAATGAGCTTCCAGTGGAAGTGGAGGAGGCGGGTTCGATTTTATCATTTAAACATAAATTGGATAGGTACATGGACGGAAAAGGAATGGAGGGTTATTGTCTGAGTGCAGGTAGATGGCACTAGAGGAAATTAAGTGTTCGGCACGGACTTGAAAGGTCGAGATGGCCTTTTCCGTGCTGCAATTGTTATATGGTTGTATGGTTAAGTTATTCTTCATTTGACCTCAACTGAATTACGACAATATTTACGACAATATTTACTTAGCGATGTTCTAGATCGCCTTGCAAAAATCTCTAGCCATCATGGTTAGAGTGAAAAACTTCACTGTTATTTTTTATTGAGAAAGCTATCATCTTATGTATTGATCTCAGTTCGCCCATTGTATAATCCCTAGCACCTAATGTACAACTTCATAATATATTCTAAATAACAGGGCTGACCGACCTTGGCTGGGAATCAGGGGACAACCATAATTGTTCCCCATTGGGCCCTGCAACTCGTAAGGCCGGCCCTGCTTGTGGGTAACATTTTGACACAAATCGCGATACGATGTGAGGGTTGTGGAGGAAGATGTTAGCGGCTTTTGGGAGGATTGTGGATAGGCGCATGGGAGATTGTGTATACGGAGGAAGACAGACAGACGAAATTATTTTAACTACATTGCGTTCGGTATAGACTTTGTGGATATGCGGGCCTGTAACCGTTCTATACTATATTCCGTCTTCTAAAACCACTTCCCAAATTGACATATCCTCACATCTCCAATGACCTTAGTGTTAGCTTCACTATGTTGGCATATTTCCGGAAATAAGGACGATTTACGAGAATGCTGCCATGACTCGATGGGGCTGAGCTATAGGTAGAGTTTGCGCAGGCTGGGACTATTCCTTGGACCGCATGAGGAAGAGTGGTGACCTTATGGAAATGTACAAATTATTGAAAGGAATAGACCGGGTAAACGCCCAGCGTTTCTTGCCCAGAGTTGGGCAATCGATGAACCAGATGACGGTAGGGAGAGGATGAGCAGGACATTACTCTGTATATTGAATGCATGGGGATGAGATCTGACCTTATAGAGGTGTATAAAATAATTAAATATATGGAACTGGTAAACGCACACCTGCCCAGTGTAGGGGAATCGAGATCCAGTGGACTGGTTGAAGTTATGCGGGGGTGGCGGGAGAATACAATAGAAAGCTGAAGGTTAACGATATTACACGAAGGGTGTATGTAATAGATAACATAGAATATTATGGAAATTAGGTGCAGGAGTAGGCTATTCGGCCCTTCGAGCCAACACCTCTATTCAGAATGACCATGGCTGATCATCCTAAATCAGTACACCGTTCCTTTTTCCCTCCCATATCTATTGATTCCGTTAGCCCGAAGAGATACGTAAGTCTAACTCTGTTGGAACGAGCTGCTGGAGGAGTTAGTTGAGTCAGGTATTATCGCTTCGTTTGAGAATCATTTACACGTGTGCATGGATAGGATGGTTTTACACGAACATGGGCAAAATGCAGGACTCCGTTCGCGTCTGAAGAACGGTCTCGAACCAAAACGTGACCCATACCTTCTATGCAAAGCCGCTGCCTCTGCCGCTGAGTTACTCCAGCATTTTGTGTCTTTCTTGATCCTAACGTAGACTAGTGCACATGGGACATGCTGGTTGCTGTAGGCCGGTTGGGCCGAAGAGCCTGGTTCCACGCTGTATGCCTCTATGATTACGACTATATCTCTCTTGGATGAATACATGACGCAAACTTGAACAGTTTTCTTTCGATTTTGCCGACTGTCCGATATCTGTCGATACTTACGGTCCAAACAGAGCAAAATGAACATAGACAACGCCAAACCCCGCATGTTTTCTAGGTGAGCGTTGAGGTCCAATCTGGCTTCCTCCTTGTATCTGGGAGTTTTAGAGCGATGCTTTTTAGGTCTCCAAGTGCCCCCACTCTGTTGGAAGAGACATGAACCGGTCATATACAGTATTCAAAAATACCGATACAACTAAGCTTCCTCTTTGGAGATGAATATCTGGAATCTCTCACTTGCAATTTGAGTCATAGATTGGTAGTGGGACATCAGCGAAACAAGCTCTCGGACGGACGCACCAATGTCGTCCAAATTGCCCAACTAACCCTCTTCCAAATGCCAACATTTGACCCATATCGTTCTTGCAAGCTCGCTCAACCAGACTCAGGAAGAGCTGCATCCCTTCTGTTGGCAGCCTTCTGTACGACCTTTCCATCAGCTAGATTAATGTAGAACTCAATTCTACCTCTATGTGGACATTCGACCTTCAGGAACGGATGGCTATACGATACTGGTAGCAATATTCTACACTATGAAACGTCGTCTTTACTATAACTATTGTACTTCAGTTTGTCTCGATTGTCTGTTCGTATTGTACTGAAACTATTGGACGGGTTTATGGATATGATATGCTTGGAGGGATATGGACCAAACGCGGGTAGGTGGGACTGGTATAGCTAGGACATGTTGGCTGTGAGAGCAAGTGGGGTCGAAGGTCCTGATTCCACTCTGTATCACTTCATGGCTCTATGGCTTTAACTATTATGTTTGAGTATGGTTCGATTGTATTTTCGTGTTGTGCTATCTGATTCGATACAATACAAAACAAAACTTTCGACGGCACCCCGCCCAATGTGGCAAGAATAATCCTTTTAAACTAATGTCAATCGTCCTTTTAAAGTATTTCCATTATAACCTTAACACTATGTATTCTAGTTTGCG
This sequence comes from Leucoraja erinaceus, assembly GCF_028641065.1. Classification (NCBI taxonomy): domain Eukaryota; kingdom Metazoa; phylum Chordata; class Chondrichthyes; order Rajiformes; family Rajidae; genus Leucoraja; species Leucoraja erinaceus. Next base: position 31,184 of record NW_026576790.1, on the reverse strand, counting down.
AATGCCTATCCTGGGAATACGTTTGTGCCCTTGTCTATCTCGTGATTTTCGCCGATCACTTTTCGACATCCGACTGTGCAATGGACAGTTGTACAAAATGTTATTGCGTACTAATTAGATGCAACTGGCAGGAGTAAGTCGGCGGTTCAGACGGGAAACATGGGGAGGTGCTAAGTGCTGGAGTAACTCAGCGGGTCAGATAGCATAGACATATACATAGAAACATAGAAACATAGAAAATACGTGCCGGAGTAGGCTATTCGGCCCTTCGAGCCTGCACCGCCATTCAATATTATCATTGCTGATCATCCAACTCAGTATCCAGTACCTGCCTTCTCTCCATACCCCCTGATCCATTTAGCCACAAGGGCCACATCTAACTACCTCTTAAAAAGAGCCAATGAACTGGCCTCCACTACCTGCTGTGGCAGAGAGTTCCAGAGACCTACCACTCTCTGCGTGAAAAACCTTTATCTCATCTCGGTCCTAAACGATGTCCCCTTTATCCTTAAACTGTGACACCTTGTCCTGGACTTCACCGACATCGGGAACAATCTTCCTGCATCTAGCATGTCCAACTCCCAAAGAATTTTGTAAGTTTCTATAAGATCCCCCCTCAATCTTCTAAATTGTAGCGAGTACAAACCGAGTCTATCCAGTCTTTCTTCATATAAAAGTCCTGATATCCCAGGAATCAGTCTGGTGAACCTTCTCTGTACTCACTCTACGGCAAGAATGTCTTTCCTCAGATTAGAAGAACAAAACTGCAGACAATACTCCAGGTGTGGTCTCACCAATACCCTGGACAACTGCAGTAGAACGTCCCTGCTCATATACTCAAATCCTTTTGCTATGAATGCTAACATACTATTCGTCTTTTTCACTGCCTGCTGCACCTGCATGCCTCCTTCTTGAACACGTTGCCTACTTTCAATGACTGGTGTACCATGACACCCAGGTCTCGTTGTATCTCCACTTTTCCTAATCGGCCACCATTTAGATAATAGTCTGCTTTCCTGATTTGCCACCAAAGTGGATAACCTCACATTTATCCACATTATACTGCATCTGCCATGCATTTGCCCACTCACCCAGCCTATCCAAGTCACCTTGCAGACTCCCAGCATCCTCCTCGCAGCTAACACTGTTTCCCAGCTTCGTGTCATCCGCAAACTTGGAGATGTTGCATTCAGTCCCCTGGTCCAAATCATTAGTATCTATCTATACCACTAAAAGTCTGATCTTGACCGTTTTTGGCCCACTTTGCTGCGATTTCCGAGAGAACGCCGCCACCTACGGCTGTCACGTTTGGCCACCACGATCAGAGCCCACGTCTGCCTTCCTGGACCAGAGTATTTTTCCCATCGATGAAAAATCAGAGAGAATTAATGTTTAAAATAAAAATCACCATTCACTCTGCTGCCCCTGCTGGAGGGAGGGGGAGGGACTATAAAACCAGGAAGTGGTGTGCCTCAATCAGTCTCTGCAAGCTGGAGGGCACTCTGAGTTCTGAATGACACTGAACAAATGTCTACACAATTGTGAGTAAGTACCCTTAATGTGGTTTGAAAATGAAAATATGGCTAGTTTGAAGTAAAACAGCACTGCCTGCTAATGGTTGTTTGGGAGGTTTGGGTTGAAGTAAAAATGCACACTCTCTCTCTCCCCTCTTCTCTCACCCCCTCCAATCCCCCCTCTCCTCTCCCACCCCCCCCCCCCCCTCCTCTCCCCCCTCTCCTCTCTCCCCTCTCCGCTCCCCGCCCTCCGTTCTCCCGCCCTCTCCTCTCCCCCCCTCTCCTCTCCCCCTCTCCTCTCCCCCTCCTCTCCACCACCCCCTCTCCTCTCCCACCTCTCCTCTCCCCTCTCCTCTGCCCCCTCTTCACCCCCCCTTTCCACACCCTCTATCTCTCTTTCCCCTCTTTTTCTCCCCCTCCTCCCCTCCATCCCATCCCCTACCGTCATTCCCCTCCGCAAATCTCTACCCCCGTCCCTCCACCCCCCCTCCCCTCTCCTCACCTCACCCCCTCTCAGCACACCCCCTCTCAACCCCTCCCCCCCCCCTCCCCTCTCCCCTTCTATCATATAACCATATAACCATATAACAATTACAGCACGGAAACTGGCCATCTCGACCCTTCTAGTCCGTGCCGAACACATAATCTCCCCTAGTCCCATATACCTGCGCTCAGACCATAACCCTCCATTTCCTTCCCATCCATATAACTATCCAATTTATTTTTAAATGATAAAAACGAACCTGCCTCCACCACCTTCACTAGAAGCTCATTCCACACAGCTACCACTCTCTGAGTAAAGAAGTTCCCCCTCATGTTACCCCTAAACTTCAGTCCCTTCATTCTCAAGTCATGTCCCCTTGTTTGAATCTTCCCTACTCTCAGTGGGAAAAGCTTTTCCACGTCAACTCTGTCCATCCCTCTCATCATTTTTAAAAAACCTCTATCAAGTCCCCCCTTAACCTTCTGCGCTCCAAAGTATAAAGCCCTAACTTGTTCAACCTTTCTCTGTCACTTAGTTGCTGAAACCCAGGCAACATTCTAGTAAATCTATCCTCTATCTATCCTCAATCCTCTCCACTCCACCTCCTCTGCTCTAGACCCCCTCTTCTCCCCCTCTCCTCTCTCTCCCCCCTCTCCTCTCCCCCTCTAACCCCCTCTCTCCTCTCCCCCTCTCGTCTCCCCCCTCTCGTCTCCCCTCTCCTCTCCCCCTCTCCTCTCCACCCCGTCTCCTCTTCACCCCCTCTCCTCTCCCCCCTCCTCCCCCCCTCCACTCTCCTATCCCGCCCTCTCGCTCTCTCTCTCTCCCCTCTTTTTCTCCCCCTCCCTCTGCTACCCCACCGTCCCTCCCCTAATACGCCCTCCCCTCCGCATACACTACCCCTTCCCTCAACCCTCCCACCCCCTCTCTTCTCCCCCAGCTCTCCCCCTCCCCTCACCTCACCCTCCTCTCAGCCCACCCTCTCACTCCCCCGCTCTCTCCTCCTCCCCCCCCCCTCTCTCCCCCTCTATCCTCCCCCCTACCCCCTCCCCCCCCCCTCTCTCCTCTCTCTCCCTCTCCCCCACACACCCTCTACCCTCTTCCCTCCACCCCCTCCCCCCTCCCTGGTCCCCACCTCTCCCCCTCACACCCCTCCCAGCATCCCCTCTCTCTCCCACTCACTCTCACCCTCTCTCTCTCCTCGCCTCCTCCCCCACCTTTCCCCTCTCACCCACCTTCCCTCTTCTCCTCCTCTCCACCCCCTCTCCATCTTGCCCCGCTCTCTGTGTCTCTGTCTGTCTCTGTCCCTTCTCTCTCTGCCATAACTCTCTACTCCCCCCCTCTCTAGATGTGACTGCAAGTTGTGGCCTACGCGTCAGTAGATAGGGTGGTTATGGGTAAAATGAGCAAATTAATAATATTAATATAATATCAAGGGGGGTAATGAGCGTGGGTGCGGGGGTGGGAGATAGTTAGATGTGACTGCATCCCCCCCCCCCCCCCCCCGCCCCCCCCCCCCCACAACCGCACGTTGGGGGAACAGACCCAACAGGTCTGCACTTGGGATTTCCGACAGAACGCCACCACCTACGACCGTCATTTTTACGGGCGTGGAGAATTTTTCTCATCGATGACAAATCAGAGCGATATTAATGTTTTTTTTTTTCAATTCACCATTCTCTCTGCTGCCCTTGCCGGATGGACTATAAAACAGGAAGTGGTGTGCTTCACTCAGTCTCTGCAAGATGGATGAAGCTAAGGGTCCCGTCTCTCTGAGCTCTGAATAACACTGAACAAATGCCTCCACGACTGTGAGTCCCCTTAATGGGTTTTGAAAATGAAAATATGGTTTGTTTGAGGTAAAATAGCACTGCCTGAAATTGGTTGTTTGGGTGCTTTGGCTTGAAGTTGAAAGGCACTACTTACTGCAAGTGGTGGCTTGGGAGTTTCAGCTTGAAGTTGAAAGGCACTACTTACTGCAAATGGTGGCTCGGGTGCTTTGGCTTGAAGTTGAAATGCACTACTTGCTGCAAATGGTGGCTTGGGTGCTTTGGCTTGAAGTTGAAAGGCACTACTTACTGCAAATGGCTGTTTGGGTGCTTTGGCTTGAAGTTGAAAGGCACTACTTACAGCAAATGTTGGCGTGGGTGCTTGGCTTGAAGTTGAATAGCACTACTTACTGCAAATTGCGGCTTGGGTGCTTGGCTTGAAGTTAAAAAGCACTAATGCACTTAATTGCTGTTTGCACTCTATATTGATAACCATATAACCATATAACAATTACAGCACGGAAACAGGCCATCTCGGCCCTGCAAGTCCATGACGAACAAATTTTGTTCCCCTTAGTCCCACCTGCCTGCACTCGTACCATAACCCTCCATTCCCTTCTCATCCATATGCCTATCCAATTTATTTTTAAATGATACCAATGAACCTGCCTCCACCACTTCCACTGGGAGCTCATTCCACACCGCCACCACTCTCTGCGTAAAGAAGTTCCCCCTCATATTACCCCTAAACATCTGTCCCTTAATTCTGAAGTCATGTCCTCTTGTTTGAATCTTCCCTATTCTCAAAGGGAAAAGCTTGTCCACATCAACTCTAGATAAAACGTTACAACTTACGGCTGTGATGTTTGGCCATCTTACGCAGTCACTATTCTGTTTGAGCTGTGAATCGACTGAACACACTGAATGTCTACTGAACTGTGAGTTTGGTGTTTTGTGTGGTTTTTTGGTGGTTTCACCCTGCATGAAATGGTATGAAGCTGCATTTGAATTTGGTGGTCTTGCATCCTGCTTGAAGTGGAATGAAACTGCACTTGAATTTCGCGGCGTTGCACCCTGCTTGAAGTAGTAGAAAACTGCACTTGAATTCAGTGGCCTTGCACCCGGCTCATAGTGGTAAGAAGTTGCACTTGAATTTTGCGGCCTTGCTTCTTGCTTGAAGTGGTATGAAACCACTGAATTTGGTGGCCTTGCACCCGGCTGAATGTGGTATGAAACTGCACTTGAATTTGGTGGCCTTGGATCCAGCTTGAAGTGGTATGAAACTGCACTTGCATTCAGTGGCCTTGCACCCGACTCATAGGGTAAGAAACTGCACTTGAATGTGGTGGCCTTGCACCCGGCTTGAAATGGTCGGAACATGGATTTGAATTTGGTGGCCTTGCACCCTGCTTGAAATGGAATTTCAAGGAATAGTCATGAGTCAACTGCCAGCCCACCAGCCGTGAGTGAGCTGGCAGCCGATCAGGCTTGAGGGACTGAGCTGCCAACCCAAGAACCCATACCAGCACTCCAGAACGCCCCCCCCCCCCCCCCCCCACTGGCCACCAGTATTGGAATTGGTGGAGAGGTGGAATATTGTGTCAGGGGACCAGCCCACCCGTGTGGACATCGGACCCAACGGGTCCCACTTAGTCTAGTATACATTATAAATAGCTAGGGTCCCAGCACTGAGCCTTGAGCTCAGTGCTGGGACCCTACCCCACTAGTCACTCCCTGCCATTCTGAAAAGGACCCGTTTACTCCTACTCTTTGCTTCCGGTTTGCTAGCCAGTTCTCTATCCACATCAATACTGAACCCCCAATACCATATAACCATATAACCATATAACAATTACAGCACGGAAACAGGTCATCTCGGCCCTACAAGTCCGTGCCGAACAATTTTTTCCCCTTAGTCCCACCTGCCTGCACTCATACCATAACCTTCCATTCCCTTCTCATCCATATGCCTATCCAATTCATTTTTAAATGCCTCCACCACTTCCACTGGAAGCTCATTCCACACCGCTACCACTCTCTGAGTAAAGAAGTTCCCCCCTCATATTACCCCTAAACCTCTGTCCCTTAATTTTGAAGTCATGTCCTCTTGTTTGAATCTTTCCTATTCTCTAAGTGAAAAGCTTGTCGACATCAACTCTGTCTATCCCTCTCATCATTTTAAATACCTCTATCAAGTCCCCCCTTAACCTTCTGCGCTCCAGAGAATAAAGACCTAACTTATTCAACCTATCTCTGTAACTTAGTTATTGAAACCCAGGCAACATTCTAGTAAATCTCCTCTGTACTCTCTCTATTTTGTTGACATCCTTCCTATAATTGGGCGACCAAAATTGTACTCCATATTCCAGATTTGGTCTCACCAATGCCTTGTACAATTTTAACATTACATCCCAGCTTCTATACTCAATGCTCTGATTTATAAAGGCTAGCATACCAAAAGCTTCCTTTACCACCCTGTCTATATGAGATTCCACCTTCAAGGAACTATGCACGGTTATACCCAGATCCCTCTGTTCAGCTGTATTCTTCAATTCCCTACCATTTACCATGTACGTCCTATTTTGATTTGACCTGCCAAGGTGTAGCACCTCACATTTATCAGCATTAAACTCCATCTGCCATCTTTCAGCCCATTTTTCCCAATGGCCTAGATCACTCTGTAGACTTTGGAAATTCTCTTCATTATCCACAACACCCCCTATCTTGGTATCATCTGCATACTTACTAATCCAATTAACCACACCTTCATCTAGATCATTGATGTACATGACAAACAACAAAGGACCCAACACAGATCCCTGAGGCACCCACTAGTCACCTGCCTCCAACCCGATAAACAGCCATCTACCATTACCCTCTGGCTTCTCCCATTCAGCCACTGTTGAATCCATCTTGCTACTCCTGCATTTATACCCAACAGTTGAACCTTTTTAATCAACCTTCCATGAGGAACCTTGTCAAAGGCCTTACTAAAGTCCATATAGACAACATCCACTGCTTTACCCTCGTCAATGTCTCGACATATAATGATATTAACAGAAACATGGTACCGAAAGGATACCACCATTCACTGTCCCTCAGGGTACCATGCAGTCATGGTGCCCTCAGTAAAAGACTACTCATAAGCATAAGGCCAGAACCTCTGGGGGGTCTTGGTGTGATCCAAGGAAGAACTAGACAGTCACATTACATCAATAAAACAGGGGAAATCACATATATGGTTGAAACTAGATTAAAACATTTGAATAATTTGGAAATATATATATATATTTATACCCCCAACTGCATCGCCATATTTTGAAGAGGATATATTTGAAACACTGCACCGGGAAGTCAATCATGTCCAGGCCCAGGGAAATGTGCTGCTATAACTATGTGGAGATCTGAATGCAAGGACCGTGTATGAACCCGATTCCATAGACCCACAGGGCAACAACCAGGTGTTCAGTCAAGCCCCCTTGTATGTCACACCGACTATCATTAACCAAACAACCTTGATTGTGAAATAAATAAAAGTGGTAGAGAGGTAATGCATCTCTGTCAAGCCTTGGGCCTGTACATAATTAATGAGAGGCTCAGTGGGGACTCGCTGGGAAGGGTTACATATTCCTCAGCTCTTGGGTCTAGCGTGGAAGACTACGCAATTACAGACATAGACCCCTGCACCATCAGTGCATTCACTGGAAGGCAGCAGACCCCTCTTTCAGACCATAGTAAAATCAACGTGTACCTAAAATTTCCTGTTCAAACTAAAGACGTTAAAAAGGAACCCAGTAAGCTGTATAAACTAAATCAGACTTATATATGGGCCCCAGATAGTGAAGATAAATTCATCATGGCCCTGAACACACCCGATCTCACAAATAAAATACTGAATTCAAGACAAACCCATATGAGACTACTAGAGATTGTGTAAACATGGCTATATATGTCATTAATATGATCTTTCAAATGGCAGCCATCAAAGCTGACCTTGTGAAACAGAAAATAAAAATTATCAATAAGCACAACCATGAAAATGGTTCGACCATGAGTGTAAAAGTGTCAGAAAAGACCTGAGGAAAATATCGAACCAAAAACACTGTCAACCAAACAACCCAGACTTACGTATTAGATATAATTACGTATTACGTATTAGATATAATGGAACTCTTAAAATGTATAAACACATGATTAGGAACAAAAGACAAAATTACACTCACACGAGACTTGAAGAAATTGAAAATTCCATAAATCAAAACCTATTTTTGATATGTGGAATAACCTGAACACTATAAAACTACAGACATTACCAATTCAAGACCAGTTCAAGACGGTATCTGGAGAGCACACTTCAGAAATATACATAAAGACATCCCAATAAATAGAATAAACTCAAATTACTCCCATATCAAAGAAAAACTCCAAACATTAGAAACAGTAATTAAAGATTATCAAAACCCTCTTGATTCCCCAATTACTTTGGAAGAACTTACCATAAAAAATACAATCTCTCCACTCAAAGAAAGCCTGTGGTCCAGACAGCATCAAAAATGAAATGCTCAAGTACAGCACTCCGGAGATGCAGGACATAGTGCTTAGGCTGTTCATCATCATGCTATGTTCAGGTAATTTCCCCGATATTTGGTGTCAAGGGCTTATTTCACCCATTTTTAAGAGTGGAAAAAAATTAGACCCATATAAACATATAACAATTACAGCACGGAAACAGGCCACCTCGGCCCTACAAGTCCGTGCCGAACAACATTTTTTCCCTTAGTCCCACCTGCCTGCACCCATACCATAACCCTCCATTCCCTTCTCATCCATATGCCTATACAATTTATTTTTAAATGATACCAACGAACCTGCCTCCACCACTTCCACTGGAAGCTCATTCCACACCGCTACCACTCTCTGAGTAAAGAAGTTCCCCCTCATGTTACCCCTAAACTTATGTCCCTTAATTCTGAAGGCATGTCCTCTTGTTTGAATATTCCCTATTCTCAAAGGGAAAAGCTTGTGCACATCAACTCTGTCTATCCCTCTCATAATTTTTAAAGTCCTCTATCAACTTCCCCCTTAACCTTCTGCGCTCCAGAGAATAAAGACCTAACTTATTCAACCTATTTCTGTAACTTAGTTGTTGAAACCCAGGCAACATTCCAGTAAATCTCCTCTGTACTCTCTCTATTTTGTTGACATCCTTCCTATAATTGGGCGACCAAAATTGTACACCATACTCTAGATTTGGTCTCACCAATGCCTTGTACAATTTTAACATTACATCCCAGATTCTATACTCAATGCTCTGATTTATAAAGGCAAGCATACCAAAAGCTTTCTTTACCACCCTATCTATATGATATTCCATCTTCAAGGAACTATGCACGGTTATTCCCATACCCCTCTGTTCAACTGTATTCTCAATTCCCTATCATTTACCATGTACGTCCTACTTTGATTTGTCCTGCCAAGGTATAGCACCTCACATTTATCAGCATTAAACTCTATCTGCCATCTTTCAGCCCATTTTTTCAAATGGCCTAAATCACTCTGTAGACTTTGGAAATCCTCTTCATTATCCACAACACCCCCTATCTTGGTATCATCTGCAATCACCCAAATAATTATCGTGGCATCTGTGTCAGTAGCTGCCTAGGGAAGTTATTCTGCAGTATCATAAATAACAGAATGCAGGATTTCCTTAACAAACACAACATTCTCAGTAAAAACTAATTGGCTTCCTCCCAAAACACCGTACCACTGACCACCTTCTTGCCCTTCACACTCTCATCGAAAAACATGTACACCAAGCGAAAAATGGGAAAATATTTGCCTGTTTTATTGACTTTGTGAACGCATTTGACTCTATTTGGCATGCAGGGCTCTATTACAAACTCCTCGGCTGTGGTACAGGAGGAAAGATATATAACCGTATCAAATCAATGTATCTGAATAATAAATGTGGCGTTAAAATTGAGGACAAACGCTCTGATGTCTTCGCCCAGAGAACAGGCGTCCGGCAAGGCTGCAATCTGAGCCCGACACGGTTTAATGTATATATCAACGATTTGGCAGAAAAGTTGGACCAGAGCACAGCGCCGGGACTCTGTCTTCTGGACGGAGAGGTAAAATCCCTGTTTGATGTGGATGACTTGGTTCTGCTGTCACCTACAGAACAGGGACTGCAGCAACAGTTGGACCTACTTGATGAGTACTGCCAAAATTGGGCCCTTGCAGTAAATCTAAAGAAAACCACGATTTTTCAGAAAAGACCCATATGTCAGGAAGATAAATAGAAATTTGCTCTCAATGGTACTGTTATCGACCACACTATGAGCTATACTTACCTTGGTCTTACTGTTTCAGCATCAGGGAGCTTCAATATGGCAGTGAATGTACTAAAAGAGAAAGCTCGAAGAGTACTGTATGAAATAAAAATAAGATTCTACAACATCCACATCACAATTAAAATCTGTCTTAAAATATTTGACAGTGTAATCCAGCCTATTGCGCATTATGGTAGTGAAGTATGGGTCCACTCAGTCACTATGCTTATAGTAAATGGGAAAAACATACAACGGAGGCCCTGCATGCGAAAACACCAACAAACGCATGTAGTGCGGAACTAGGCAGATACCCACTGATAATAAATATCCAGAAAAGAGCATTACATTTTTGGAATCACAAATCTAGCCCCCCAGATACCCTCCAGTTTAAATACCTTCAAACACAAGAGGGGGACCCAGAAAAGAGTTCCCTGTGTCACTTGGTACTGAGACTAATCATCCCTATTCAGTTAAACCCTATCCAGTTAAAACATTACCGGCCTCAGATCAATACTGACCTCAATTACCAGTTATAGTGAATCAAATTATCAAACAATGTAATGAAACGTATTTGGAACATTGGGATAAAGAAACCAAAATCCAAAGCAGATTAGAATGTTACCGTGCACCTAAACAGAGATTATATATTGGCAGACTATCTCTCAACTGTTAGAGACATAAAGCAGAGACAGACCCTCACCAAATGCAAGTTAAGTGACCACTATTTGGCAGTTGAAAAGGGAAAATAGAAGAGATTCTGGCAACCAAGATAAAAGAGAATATGCGGCCACTGTTTGACAGATGAGAGTGAAACGGAGGTGCACTTCCTCCTAAAATGCAAAAAAAAAAGACAAAACAAGGAAAGCATACTTGGACAAACTCATTGTGGCAATCACTGATTTTAAAGAACTACATGATACATCAAAATTAAGAATAATCCTTGGCGAAGGAAATACGGCACATGTTGGTGCACAATACGTAACAGCATGCCATAACCTGAGAGATGGAGAATGACCAACATGCACATATGTGCATCAACAGTGGCTGAATAGGAGATGCCAGAGAGTAATGGTGGATGGTTGTTTGTCAGGTTGGAGGCCAGTGACTAGTGGGGTGCCACAGGGATCTGTGTTGTTTGTCATGTACATCAATGGGGATGATGGGGTGGTAAATTGAATTAGTAAGTATGCAGATTATACTAAGATAGGTGGGGTTGTGGATAATGAAGTAGATTGTCAAAGTCTACAGAGAGATTTATGCCAATTGGTAAAGCGGGCTGAAAGAAGGCAGATGGAGTTTAATGCTGATAAGTGTGAGGTGCTACATCTTGGCAGGACAAAGCAAAATAGGTGCATGGTAAATGGTAGGAAATTGAAGAATGCAGATGAACAGAGGGATCTGGGAATAACTGTGCACAGTTCCCTGAAAGTGGAATCTCAGGTAGATAGGGTGTTAAAGTAAGCTTTTGATGTGCTGGCCTTTATAAATCAGAGCATTGAGTATAGAAGTTAGGATGTAATGTTAAAATTGTACAACGCATTGGTGAGGTCAATTCTGGAGTATAATGTACAATTTTGGTCGCCTAATTATAGGAAGGATGTCAAAAACATAGAGAGTACAGAGGAGATTTACGACAATGTTGCCTGGGTTTCGGCAAATAAGCTACAGACAAAGGTTGAACAAGTTAGGGCTTTATTCTTTGGAGCGCAGAAGGTTAACCATATAACAATTACAGCACGGAAACAGGCCATCTCGACCCTTCTAGTCCGTGCCGAACACATAATCTGCACTAGTCCCATATACCTAGTCCCATATACCTGTGTTAAGGGGGGGCTTGATAGAGGTCTTTAAAATTATGAGAGGGATAGACAGAGTTGATGTGGCAAGCTTTTCCCACTGAGAGTTGGGAAGATTCAAACAAGGAGACATGACTTGAGAATTAAGGGACTGAAGTTTAGGGGTAACATAAGGGGGAACTTCTTTATTCAGAGAGTGGTGGCTGTGTGGAATGAGCTTCCAGTGAAGGTGGTGGAGGCAGGTTCGTTTTTATCATTTAAAAATAAATTGGATAGTTATATGGACGGGAAAGGAATGGAGGGTTTTGGTCTGAGCGCAGGCATATGGGATTAGGGGAGAATACGTGTTCGGCACGGACTAGAAGGGTCGAGATAGCCTGTTTCTGTGCCGTAATTGTTATATGGTTATATGGTTATATGTACGCACACACCTATCTCACCAGGGACTAACTCTACAGAACGTTTTTCCTTCTATTATTTATTATGTAAAGGAATATGTGTGTTATGATTGTGTTTATAATTTGTTTGGTTGTTTTGTTGTTTGTCTTTTGCACAAAAGTCCGCGAGCATTGCCACTTTCATTTCACTGCACATCTCGTATGTGTATGTGACAAATAAACTTGACTTGACTTGACTTGACACTGATTGATATTAATGAACACTCCGAAATTAATATTGAATTGCTAAACTTGCTTTTGTTCTTACTGCTTACAGCTGCAAGAACGCGTAGCAATCAATAAAGGGCCATTGGCCTATTGCGAGTTTGTGTACAGGGACATATCTATCCATGCACTGCATACTTGTATTTATACTTATGCATTTTAAACATGTATGTCATATTTTATACTTTGGCAATATAACAATATTTGTTTTCATGCCAATAAAGATTTTAAATTGAAAAATTGAATAGAGCTAGAGAGAGAGAGAGAGAGAGGGAGGGAGAGAGGAGAGAGAGAGAGAGAGAGAGAGAGAGAGAGAGAGAGAGAGAGAGAGAGAGAGAGAGAGAGAGAGAGAGAGAGAGAGAGAGAGAGAGAGAGAGAGAGAGAGAGAGAGAGAGAGAGAGAGAGAGAGAGAGAGAGAGAGAGAGAGAGAGAGAGAGAGAGAGAGAGAGAGAGAGGAGAGAGAGAGAGAGAGAGAGAGGAGAGAGAGAGAGAGAGAGGAGGAGAGAGAGAGAGGGGTGGGAAGGTGTAGAAAGAGAGCGCGATTGTTGGGAAAGGGGGAATGGAGAGAGGGGAGCATTTAAAACAAAGATTGGAGAAAGGAAAGGGGAGGGGAGAGCGCATGTGATTGGAGACATAGAGACTGAATAGAGCGTGGAGAAGGAGATACAGAGAGAGATTGGGGCCAGATGAAAAGGGATATTCTGCGAGAGGTATTAGATAGAGAGTTTGGAGTGAGTCATATATAGTGATAAAGGGAGATTGGAGCGAGGGGAATGCGGAGGGGAAAAGAGCTAGTTGGATTGGTGAGATTAAGATTTTACAACTTTATTTATATAGCACATTTCATACACGAGGCAGACTCAAAGTGCTTCACATAAAAGCAGGATTTTGAAATCAATTCTCTGACATACAGGGAGCCAATGTAAGGATTTAAGAATCGGTGTAATGTGTTCACATTTTTTGGTCTTTGTTAGAACTCTAGCAACATCGTTCTGAACAAGCTGCAGCTGCCTGACAGTTTTTTTCAGAAGACCTGCAAGGAGACCGTTACAATAATCTAGCCTACTAGTAATAAAGGCATGTACAAGTTTGTCTAAGTCTAGAGCTGACATGAGTCCTCTTAATCTTGCTACGTTTTTGAGGTGATAGCGGGCCGATTTTGTGTGACTGTCGAAACGTAAATCTGAATCCATAATAACCCCATGATTTCTGGCTGTTTGAAGTTTTCAGGGACAGAGAGTGAAGGTGTTGGGTTACTTTAAGCCTTTCTTTTTTTAGCACCAAAAACAATTATCTCCGTTTTGACATTATTTAGTTGGAGGAAATGTTGGCACATCCAGTCTTTGACTTGCTCAATGCACTGGCACAGCAGATCTATGGGGCGATAGTCATTTGGTGATAGCGCTACATAGATTTGAGTGTCATCGGCATAGCAGTGGTGGTCAATATTATTATTTCGCATGATTTGCCCTAGTGGGAGCATGTAGATGTTGAATAAAGATGGAACCTTGATCAACAGTCGAATGCAGCACTGAGGTCTAATAGCATTAATATTGAAACTTTGCCAGAGTCTGTGTTAAGACGGATGTCGTTTACAACTTTATTAAGGGCGGTATGTGTTCTATGAAGAGGTAGAAATCCTGACTGGAAGTTGTCGTAGCAGCCAGTTTAAGCCAGGAAGTGATTAAGTTGCTGGAGGACAACTTTCTCAATGATTTTACTTATGAAAGATAGGTTTGATATTGGTCAATAGTTGTTAATAATAGAGGCATCTAGGCTCCGCTTTTTAAAAAGGGGTTTAATAACTGCAGTTTTCAAGGCTTTTGGGAAATTGCCTGATTGAAGAGAGCTTTTAACTATTTGCAGTATGTCTATTGCTAGACAGTCAAAACATTCTTAAAGAAGTTGGTAGGTAAAGCATCAAGGCAGCAGGTGGATGGCCTTAGTTGTGTCATCGTTTCCACAAGAGTTTTAGAGTCTATGACATTAAAGCGCCATCATTGCCACGTTACTTTTGCCTAAACTGGGTGGTGATCCAACATTTGTATTTGAAGCGGAGATATTGATGGCACGTCTGATGCAAACTTCTCCCCATATGATATGAACTTGGCACTTGCTTTTCTAACAACTTCGGATTTTCGAACTCTCTGGAAATCCGATCAGGACAAAGCATTACAGCGAGCCCCGAGGTCAATTTTAATCAGTATAAAAGAATGCAAACTCGTTGCATTTCTGCGTGGAATGGAGTTCAGGTGGTATTTGTGTTGGGGGGTTGGTCAGTCTGTCAACAGTTGCAAATAGGGTTTTTTGCCTTATTAGTGTTGTTGTTAATGATATTGGAGAAAAAATTGAACTGAGAGCGGAAAGAAATCGAGTGAGAAATGTGAGAGTCAGAGAGAGGAAACGCTTACGTTCAGAACTACACACACCTTAACCTCCTCCCGGACAACTGTCCTCTTTGCCCGCCGACAGGTGGAGACGGCAGATCAGGCGGAACAACGATCTCCAACAGCGACCCTCTGTCCCAGATAGTGACGGCAATAACTTCGGTTGGAGACCTTGGTCGTTTCAGGCACACTCATTCCACTCCAGGACAAGGGGTCACAGCTTAAGGATAAGGGGAAAATCCTTTAAAACCGAGATGAGAAGAACTTTTGTCACACAGAGAGTGGTGAATCTCTGGAACTCTCTGCCACAGAGGGTAGTTGAGGCCAGTTCATTGGCTATATTTAAGAGGGAGTTAGATGTGGCCCTTGTGGCTAAGGGGATCAGGGGGTATGGAGAGAAGGCAGGTACGGGATACTGAGTTGGATGATCAGCCATGATCATATTGAATGGCGGTGCAGGCTCGAAGGGCCGAATGGCCTACTCCTGCACCTAATTTCTATGTTTCTATGTTTCTATGTCGGAATCGCAAGAGCCCCAGGTGCCCAAGCAGCTTGTCCGAAACGGCATCGATTTCTGTTGTTTCCCTGATGCGTGTGCGTTGTTGGAAGTTATAGGTGAACCTTTTATGTTCTGATGCTTGGCAAAAGTGGCCGCAGGCAGGCGCCATCTTAGATCCTGTTCAATTCGTTCAGTTCGTTTCAGTTCGTTATGAACGCGGTCTCGCATACCATCCGGGACCCGGAGAGGGGCGCGGACAACTGGCGTGAATTATAGGTCATTGACAATGGTGTACTTGTGTGGAAGTTTGCCAAGCTTGTTATAAAATAAGTCTTTCTACCGTGGGAGGAATTGTTGAGCAGGACCCTGGTTGGGGGTGAGCTGGTTTACAGTCGTGACGAAGGTGACCAAACCCCGGTCATGGCATGCGTCGATGCCCAGCAGAAGGGCCACGTTCCCACGGACAATTAAAATGTCCAGGTTGTAAACGCGTGAGGCCAGGTGGCATTGCCGTTCACACTATCCCGACTGGGTGGAACTCTTCTCCCCATATGATATGAACTTGGCACTTGCTTTTCTAACAACTTCGGATTTTCGAACTCTCTGGAAATCCGATCAGGACAAAGCATTACAGCGAGCCCCGAGGTCAATTTTAGCAATAACATTGGCATTGTTGATCTGGAGCGTTGTTATATGATCCTTGTGTTTGCATAACGGATCTGACAAGGAATGAATGTTGAGACTGCCAGCGTGGAGCTCAGGCAATTAATCTTCTGCAGGTACAGGTACGTCCTCGAGTGCATCGTGGTAATGTGTAGGCTGAAGAACGTGGACAGATTGTTTTGTCTGAACTTTGTTCCCACGAGAGCGGACGCAGCGAATAATGTTTTTTTTTTAATTATAAAATAATGGCAAATGTTCCCGAAAGCGGGGCATATTTCACGGATCCCTGTATTCGAACAACAGCAATTGGTGCAGTTATTAATGATTTTCGTGGTAGCCTTCGCTGGCGCGGAAATCTGTGTAAAGCATTTATACTGTATGCGGAGTGGGGTCCGGTTCCAATAGACTTGGTATGGGTGTCGGTTAGCTCAGAAACCCGACAGGTTCTCTCGGATTTTATACTAGAGTGAGCTGGTCCCACAGTAACTCATCTCTCTACTTGTCATGCAGGATGCCGTACACGAGTCTGCCACGGATGAGGTTGTCGCGCAGATTAGCGAATGCCAGCGATGTTCTTCGAGCCACTGATGTAGGACTCGACTGGTTCATCTTCATTCTCGTTATAGAAATGTAGAAACATTGAAAATAGATGCAGGAGTAGACCATTCTACTCCAGCTGCTCCTGGAGGTACCGAGGTCTAAGCGGAAGCTCAGAGGGGATAGAGCCTTCCCTGTTGCTGCTCCGGCGCCATGGAACACTCTGCCGTTGAACATCAGACAGGCCCCCTCGCTGTCCATCTTCAAAACCAGTATTAAAACACATTTATATTCCTTGGCTTTTGACCCTGCTTGAGACTTTGCTTCTGTTTTAGTGCTATTATGATTTAATTTTATTGTTTTTACTCTCTCTTTTAATGTTTTATTGTCGTGTAATATTTTTTGTCCAGGATTAGTAATGTACAGCACTTTGTTGCAACAGTGGTTGTTTTATAGTGCTCTATAAATAAAGTAATTATTATTATTATTATTATTATTATTATTATTATTATTATTATTATTATTATTATTATTATTATTATTATTATTATTATTATTATTATTATTATTATTCGGCCATTCGAGCCACCACCGCAATCCATTGAGATAATGGCTGATCTCCCAATCAATAACCAGTGCGTGCCTTCTCCCCATATCCCTTTAAATCAACTAGCCCCTAGTTATATCTAACTCTTTCTTAAATCCACCCAGTCATTTGGTCTCTGTGGCAGGGAATTTCACAAATTCACAACTCTCTGGGTGAAAACGATTTTTCTTAGCTCATAGACACATAGACACATAGAAAATATGTGCAGGAGTAGGCCATTCGGCCCTTCGAGCCTGCACCGCCATTCAATATCATCATGGCTGATCATCCAACTCAGTATCACATCGCTGCCTTATCCCCATACCCCCTGATCCCTTTACCCACAAGGGCCAGATCTAACTTCCTATTCAATATAGCCAATGAACTGTCCTCATCTACCTTCTGTGGCAGAGAATTCCAGAGGTTCACCACTCTCTGTGTGAAAAATGTTTTCCTCATCTCGGTCCTAAAATATTTCCCCCTTATCCTTAAACTATGACCCCTTGTTCTGGACTTCCCCAACATTGGGAATAATCTTTCTGCATCTAGCCTGTCCAACCCCTTAAGAATTGTGTAAGTTTCTATAAGATCCCCCCCTCCCCCCCCCCCCCCCCCCCCCCCCCCCCCCAATCTTCTAAATTCTAGCGAGTACAAACCGAGTCTATCCAGTCTTTCTTCATATGAAAGTCCTGACGTCCCAGGAATCAGTCTGGTGAACCTTTTCTGTACTCCCTCTATGGCAAGAATGAATTACCTCAGATTACGAGACCAAAACTGTGCGCAATACTCCCGGTGTGCTCCTATGCTCAAGGAGCTCCTATACTCAAATCCTTTTGCTATGAATGCTAACATACCATTCGCCTTCTTCACTCTCGGCTGCACCTGCATGCCTATTTTTAATGACTGGTGTACCATGACACCCAGGTCTCGTTGCATCCCCCCATTTCCTAATCGGCCACCATTCAGATAACAGCCTACATTCCTGTTTTTGCCACTAGAGTGGATAACCTCACATGTATCCACATTATACTGCATCTGCCATGCATTTTCCCCGCTCACCCAGCCTATCCAAATCACCTTGCAGCATCCTAGCATCATCCACGCAGCTTACACTGCTCCCCAGCTTCGTGTCATCCGCAAACTTGGAGATGTTGGATTCAATTCCCTCGTCCAAATCATTAATATATATCGTAAATAGCTGGAGTTCCAGCACTGAGCCTTGCGGGGCCCCACTGGTCACTGCCTGCCATTGTGAAAAGGACCTCGTCCAAATCATTAATCATTAATCAGAATAGGGCTTTATTCTTTGGAACGCAGAAGGTTAAGGGGGGACTTGATAGAGGTTTTTTAAATGATGAGAGGGATAGACAGAGTTGACGTGGAAAAGCTTTTCCCACTGAGAGTAGGGAAGATTCAAACAAGGGGACATGATATGAGAATTAAGGGACTGAAGTTTAGTGGTTACATGAGGTGGAACTTCTTTACTCAGAGAGTGGTAGCTGTGTGGAATGAGCTTCCAGTGAAGGTGGTGGAGGCAGGTTCGTTTTTATCATTTAAAAATAAATTGTATAGTTATATGGATGGGAAGGGAATCGAGGGTTATGGTATAAGCGCAGGTATATGGGACTAGGGGAGATTATGTGTTCGGCACGGACTAGAAGGGTCGAGATGGCCTGTTTCCGTGCTGTAATTGTTATATGGTTATATGGTTATATGGACCCGTTTACTCCTACTCTTTTCCTCCTGTCTGCCAGCTAATTCTTTATCCACATCAATACTGAACCCCCAATACCGTGTGCTTTAAGTTTGTATACTAATCCCTTATGCGGGACCTTGTCGAAAGCCTTCTGAATGTCCAGATATAACACATCCACTGGTTCTCCCTTATCCACTCTACTAGTTACATCCTCGAAAAGTTATATAAAATTCGTCAGACATGATTTACCTTTCATAAATCCATGCTGACTTTGTCCAATGATTTCACCACTTTCCAAATGTGCTGCTATCCCATCTTTAATAACTGATTCTAGCAGTTTCGCCACTACCGACGTTTGATTAACTGGTCTGTAATTCCCCGTTTCCTCTCTCCCTCCATTTTACATTAGCTACCCTCCAATCCTCAGGAACTACTCCATAATCTAAAGAGTTTTGAAAAATTATCATTAATGCATCCACTATTTCTGTGGCTGTTTCTTTAATTACTCTGGGATGCAGCCTATCTGGCCCTGGGGATTTATCAGCCTTTAATCCATTCAATTTATCTAACACCACTTCCCGGCTAACCTGGAGTTCATTCAGTTCCTCCATCCCATTTGACCCCCGGTCCCCTGCTATTTCCGGCAGATTATTTATGCTTCCTTAGTGAAAACAGAAGCAAAGTAGTTATTCAATTGGTCTGCCATATCCATGTTCCCCCTGATCAATTCACCCGTTTCTGCCTGCAAGGGACCTACATTTGTTTTAACTAATATTTTTCATTTCACATCTATAAACGATTTTGCAGTCAGTTTATATGTTCCCTGCCAGTGTTCTTTCATAATCAATGTTCCCTTTCCTAATTAAGCCTTTTGTCCTCCTCTGCTGGACTCTGAATTTCTACCAGTCCTCTGGTAATCTGCCTTTTCCGGCTAATTTGTACGCTTCATCTTTTGTTTTGATACTATCCCTGATTTCCCTTGTTATCCACGGATGCACTATCTTCCCTGATTTATTTTTTTGCCGAACTGGGGTGAACAATTGTTGTAGTTCATCCATGCAGTCTTTAAATGCCTTCCATTGCATATCCACCGTAAACTGATTAAAAATCAATTGCCAGTCTATCATGGCCAATTCACGTCTCGTACCCTTAAAGTTACCTTTCTTTAAGTTCAGGACCCTTGTTTCTGAATTAACAATGTCACCCTCCATCCTAATGAAGAACTCAACCATATTATGGTCACTCTTGCCCAAGGGGCCACGCAGAACAAGACTGATAACTAACCCTGCCTCATTACTCAATACCCAATCTCGAATAGCCTGCTCGCTCGATGGTTCGTCTACATGTTGGTTTAGAAAACTATGCCGCATATATTCCAAGAAATCCTCTTCCTCAGTACCCTTCCAATTTGATTCACCCAAACTAAATGTAGATTGAGGTCACCCATTATAACTGTTTTACGTTTGTTGCACGCATTTCTAATTTCCTGTGTAATGCCATCCCCAACTTCACTACTACTGTTAGGTGGCCTGTACACAACACCCACAGGCGTTTTCTGTCCCTTAGTGTTTCGCATCTATACTCATATCGATTCCACATCCTCCAAACTAATGTCCTTCCTTTCCATTGCGTTAATCTCCTCTCTAACCAGCAACGCTACCCCACCTCCTTTTCCTTTCTCTCTATCCCTCCTGAATATTGAATATCCCTGGATATTCAGCTCCCAGCCTTGGTCACCCTGGAGTCATGTCTCCGTAATCCCAACTATATCATAATCATTAATAGCTATCTGCACATTCAACTCATCCACCTTATTACGAATGCTCCTTGCATTGAGACACAAAGTATTCAGGCTTACTTTTACAACACTCGTACCCCTTATACAATTATGTTGAAAAGTGGCCCTTTTTGATTTTTGCCCTGGATTTGTCTGCCTGCCACTTTTACTTGTCACCTTGCTACCTATTGCTTCTACCCTCATTTTACACCCTTCTGTCTCTACGCTCACACATTTAAGAAACCCTTTCCCTTTAACTCCATCCTCCACGATACCATTCGATACTCCATCCCCCTTATTCAGTTTAAACCCCCCGTGTAACAGTGGCAACCCTGCCTGCCAGAATGCTGGTCCCCCATCTGTTAATATGCAATCCGTCCCTTTTGTACGGTTCCGCCTTACTCCAATCCGCATCCCAGTGATCTAAGAATCTATATCCCTGCCCCGTGCACCAGTTCCTCAGCCACACGTTCAGGTCCCGTATCTCCCTGTTCCTGCTCTCGCCAGCACGAGGAACTGGAAGCAAACCGGAGATAACAACCCTGGAGGTCCTGTTTTTCAGCATTTTTCCGAGCTATCTAAAGTCACGCTGCAGAATATTCATCACCTTTTTTCCGACATCGTTTGTGCCGACATGCACTAACACTTCCGGCTGTTCACCTTCGTCCTTGAGGGTTGTCTGCACGCTGTCCGTGACATCCTGGATCCTGGCAACAGGAAGGCAGCACACCATCCTCGAATCCCGTCTGTTGCCGCAGGAACCCCTGTCCGTACCTCTCACAATGGAGTCTCGCACTACAATGGCGTTGCCTGACTTTGGCCTTTTTGGTTTTGGGTCAACAACCCTATTCGCATCGCAAGCCAGTCCACCGCTCAATGTAAAAACGTCTTCTGTCCCGACAGCTTCTAAGTGGGTGAACATGTTCACAAGAGGTACACCACCCGGGGATGTTTGCATTCCATGCTTCCCTCCCTTTCTCACCGTCACCCACCTTCTCTCTTCCATAACCTTATGTGTAACAATCTTACTGTAGGAGGAACTTGTCGAGGAACGACTCTATTCCTCGGACGAACCTGAGGTCGTCCACTTGCTTCTCCAGTTCCCCAACACGTTCCTTCACGAGCTCTACCTGGATGCACTTCTCGCATCTGCAGCAGCCAGAGGCACCAGCAGTGTCCTTGACCTCCCACATACTGCAAACATCGCACTGAATCACCTTGCCTGACATCTTCTTAATTCGTCTCTCCCTCTGCAGAGTTTTGCGTAGCCTCTTCTCCCCAGCCTCCTCGCCGAAGACTCTCGAGCCAAAGACTCACACTTTACTCACAAGGCCGCTCCCTCACTGGCGCTCCCTAAGAGCAGTCTTGCTTATATTGACTGATTAATTGCCCAATTTACCAATTTACAAACCAAATTCCTCAGTTTTCAACTGTTTTCCCCGCTCTGACTCACTTCTCTCTTCCCACTTGGGTTAGAGCCAATCAGTATTTTGTCCTGCTTAACTTCTCCTGCTGTCGCTTCCAAATCTACAGCAGCTCTGAGTAAAGTCTGCCTGTCTTTTGCCTCTCCTTTTCAACAGTTTTCACCCCTCTGACTCACATCTCTCCTCCCATTTGGGCTAGAGCCAATCAGCAGTGTTTTCTCTTGCTTAACTTCTCCTGCTGTTGCTTACAAATCTACAGCAGCTCTGAGTATCACTCTTAAATGACCTCCACTTTATTCTAAGACTTGAACTCATGTTACTGGACTCGCCCAACATTGGGAACATTTTTCCTGCAACTAGCTTGTCCAGTCCTTTTATAATTTTATGTTTCTATAAGACCTCCCCTCATCCTTCTAAACGCCAGTGATTTCAAGCCTAGTCTTTTCAATCTTTCCTCATATGACAGCCCCGCCATCCCAGGGATCACTCTCGTGAAGCTACATTCACTGCCTCAATCATAAGGTTGTCCTTCCTCAAATTAGGAGTGCAAAACTGTACAAAATACACCAGATGTGGTCCTGCCTGAGCCCTATGCAACTGCAGAGGTACCTCTTCTATACTGAAATTATCTTGATATGAAGACCAACATTCAATTATGTGAAAGTAATATCTGGTGCTCCATGACCAAGTTAGTTCGCAGCTGGCACAGCTGTCGGAACGTTCTAAGGAGACACACTGCGTCTCGAATAGATTCCGCAGGCGTCACCACGTCACCCGCCCCATCAAGCTCCGCTGCGAGTATTGGAAATCCTGTGCCTGTAGTGTGGCGTCTGTACCCGCCATGTTGAATGCAGGAAATATATGTTATTGCAAAAATGTTAAGTGTAGAATTAGACCATTCGACCCATCAAGTCTTCTCCGCCATTCAATCATGTCTAATCTTGCTGTACCTCCCAACCTCATTCTCCTGCCTCTCCCCGTAAACTCTGACACATCTACAAATCAGGAAATCGATCTATCTCTGACTTGGTAATATCCACAGACTTGGCCTCAATTTTGGCACCTTCTGACGAAAGATATTTCTCATCTCTTTCCTTAAAACGGCCATATTATTCGGAGGCAATGATGACTGGTCCAAGACTCACCCACTAGTGGAAACATCCTCTCCCCATCCACTCTATCCAAGCCTTTCACTAGTCTGTATGTTTCAATGGGGGTCTCCCTCATTCATTTTTTTTCCAAGACTTTATTCAACACATCAAATAATACAACAGATTAAGTCATACACAAAACGAACTTACATTATATCGTGTCATTATAGTACAACATTACAATCATTATTCACAATACTCTCAACCCCACGCGGTGACCAGCGCCCACGGAATACCTCCAAAGTCCCCGTGAACACCGCATGTTCCCTCTCCAGGGACACACGTGCACGGACGTAGGCCCGAAAGAGGGGCAAGCAGCCGACTCTTGCCTGACCATCCATCGCCTGCTGCCTGGACACGCGTATGGCTATCTTGGCCAGGCCCAGGAGTAGACCGACAGGTAGGTCCCACCCTCCCACTTGGCTCTCCCCACACCCTGCCTTGTGTCCAAACACAAGAATCGTAGGGCTAAAATGTAACCAGAACTTTAGGGACAACCCCTTCAGATATTGATACAGGGGCAGTAGCCTCTCACACTCCATATAAATGTGGAACACGGTCTCTTCCTCGCCACAGAAAATACAGGCAGCGGACGAGTCCGTGAACCGACTCAAAAGTTTGTTACACGCCACCGCTCTGTGCAGCACTCTCCACCCCAGGTCCCCCACGTATAGGGGGACAACTCCCTTGTAGAGGGACCCCCACTGGGGACCTTCCCCTCCTTCAGGTGGTAACACCGTCCGCCATGGTGTGTCGGGACGGGAGACGAAGGCAAGGAGGTGCAGAATGTGCAGGAACATTCTATACAGTGAGCGTCTCTTCGCGTCACGAAACGGCATGCTGGTCATCTCCGAAAGGCGGCTCAGGTTGTGTGGAACCGGTGCCCGGGATATATCCCGGAACCGAGGCCCAATGAGCAGATCTGACGGAGCGGGTAAGAGCTCATTTAAAACCACTCTAGGCGCCCGCCTCTCCTCGACACCCGCCATGATTTGTTGAGGACCGGCCACTCCCGCAGCCGCAACATCCCCCTCCCCTCGTGGAGCAACACGCTGGCTGAAAACAACCAGATTCCTCACTCTTAACACATCCCGGTAGAAAACAGGCAAGCCCCTTAGGGCGGGTCGACTGATGCCCGCCACCGGGAGCCGCGAGACCCCCCTTAGACAACGACCCCGTCGGAAAAAATACGTGGCCAAAACGTGCCATCTGGGGGGGTTCTCTATATACATATACCTCCTCAGAGTCCTGAGGCGGAGAGCCGCCACCTGGGTACGCACGCATACCAAGGACTGGCCGCCCTCCTCTAACGGGAGGCTCAGGACAGCTGCGGAAACCCAGTGCTTCCTATTTCCCCAAAAGAAGTCCACCAGCTTCTTCTGTAAAGCATTTACAAAAGTGGGAGGCGGGACAAGAGTAGCCAGCCGGTACCATAACATGGAGGCCACCAGCTGGTTTATGACCAACACCCTCCCCTGAAAAGAAAGAACTCCAAGCAGGCCTGACCAGCGCCCCAGCCTGGCAACCACTTTCGTCTCCAACTCCTGCCAATTTGCCGGCCAAGCATCCTCAGTGGGACTCAGGTACACCCCCAGATAGAGGAGGTGCGTGGTGCTCCACGCAAACATTGCCATCTCCTCTGGCAGGGAGTCCACCTGCCACTGACCCACTAAAAGTCCAGAGCACTTGCTCCAATTAATCCTGGCAGAAGATGCATCCGAGAAAATCTTCTGGCAATCACGCATCCTCCGCAGGTCACCAGGATCGGTGAACATAAGGAGTACATCATCGGCATAGGCCGAAAGAACCACCTCCACCCCCGGGCCCGGTAGGGCCAGGCCTGTCAACCTCCTCCGAAGAAGACACAGGAATGGCTCCACACAGACCGAGTACAACTGACCTGACATGGAGCACCCCTGACGGACCCCCCTCCCAAAATGAAAGGGAGCCAACAATGCACCATTTACCTTCACAAGGCACTCCGCTGCAGCATACAAGAGTTGGACCCAGGCCACAAAAATGGGGGTCCAAATCCAAACGCTTGTTGGGTCCGAACAGGTTTGTCAAGTACTCAAAGATCTGGATCAAGGTGTGCCTTCTCCTGATCAGAGACAGATGACGCAGCTGACTGAATGAAGGTGTCCCTAATGAAGAGATTTCCAAAGTCTAACAGGGAGTGATTTAGGCCATTTGGAAAAAATGGCTGAAAGCACGTGGCAGATGGAGTTTAATGCTGATAAATGTGAGGTGCTACACCTTGGCAGGACAAATCAAAATAGAACGTACATGGTAAATGGTAGGGAATTGAAGAATACAGTCGAACAGAGGGATCTGGGTATAACCGTGCATAGTTCCTTGAAGGTGGAATCTCATATAGATAGGGTGGTAAAGAAAGCTTTTGGTATGCTAGCCTTTGTAAATCAGAGCATTGAGTATAGAAGCTGGGATGTAATTTTAAAATTGTACAAGGCATTGGTGAGGCCAATTCTGGAGTATGGTGTACAATTTTGGTCGCCCAATTATAGGAAGGATGTCAACAAACTAGAGAGAGTACAGAGGAGATTTACTAGAATGTTGCCTGGGTTTCAACAACTAAGTTACAGAGATAGGTTGAATAAGTTAGGTCTTTATTCTCTGGAGCGCAGAAGGTTAAGGGGGATTTGATAGAGGTCTTGAAAATGATGATGAGGGATAGACAGAGTTGTGGACGATGTGGACAAGCTTTTCCCTTTGAGAATAGGGAAGATTCAAACAAGAGGACATTACTTCAGAATTAAGGGACAGAAGTTTAGGGGTAATATGAGGGGGGACTTCTTTACTCAGAGAGTGGTAGCGGTGTGGAATGAGCTTCCAGTGGAAGTGGCGGAGGCAGGTTCATTGGTATCATTTAAAAATAAATTGGATAGGCATATGGATGAGAAGGGAATGGAGGGTTATGGTATGAGTGCACGCAGGTGGGACTAAGGGGAAAAAAAAAGTTGTTCGGCACGGACTTGTAGGGCCGAGATGGCCTGTTTCCGTGCTGTAATTGTTATATGGTTATATGGTTATATGGTTATATCTCTTATATGGTTATATGACATGGGGCACCCCTGACGGACCCCCCTCCCAAAATGAAAGGGAACCAACAACGCACCATTAACCTTCACAAGGCACTCCGCTGCAGCATACAAGAGGCGGTTCCCGGCCCACAAAATGCGGTCCAAATCCAAACGCTTGCTTGCAACGTTCCGAAAAGGTATTCATGCTCTACCCTATCAAAAGCCTTCTCCTGATCAAGAGACAGAAACGCAGCTGACTGACCAGTTTCCTGTGCTAGATGAATCAGGTCCCTAACCAGGTGGATGTTATCCTGAATGGACCGACCAGGGACTGTGTAAGACTGGTCATGGTGAATCAGCTGAGACAGCACAGAGCCCAGGCGATTTGCCATCGCCCGTGCAAAAACTTTATACTCTGTGCATAGGAGAGAGACCGGGCGCCAGTTTTTCAACAGGCGGAGTTCCCCCTTCTTGGGCAGCAGGACAACAACTGCTCTACGCCACGAGAGGGGCATCTCCCCGGTCGCCAGGCTCTCCCCCAGAACCACCATGTAATCACCCTCCAGGATACCCCAGAAGGCTCTTACAAACTCTGCCGTCAACCCATCCAGCCCAGGGGACTTACCCCTCCTGAGCTGATGCAGTGCACGAGTCAACTCCTCCAAAGATAAAGGGCCATCAAGAAGATCGGCCACCTCCCTATCTACAATTGGTAGAATCTGCCACAGGTCCTGCTGAGCTTCCCCGCTGACTCCACCTGCGGAGAACAGGGAACCATAAAAGGACCTGACCAAGGCACTAATCCTCTACGGATCTGTGACAGAGGAGCCATCATCTGCGAGCAGCTCCACGAGCTGCTTGTGGGCTCCCCGCCCTTTCTCCAGAGAGAAAAAGAAAGGCGAAGCTCGATCCAGATCGTGCAGCATCTGGACCCGCGCCCTCACGTAAGCGCCTCGGGACCGCTCAAGTTGCAGGTACCTCAAGGCTTCCTTCTTCTCATGAAACACACCCCATTCGCAAGAGTCACCTCCAACCTGACCCAGGCGAGACTCTGCGTCCATCAGCTCCGTCTCAAGCTTCTCAACCTCTGAGTCCCGTCGCGCGGTCGACCCCCACGTGTATTCCTTACAAAAAATACGGATGTGAGCTTTCCCCACATCCCACCACTGCCGTAGGGAAGAGAAGCACCTCTGCCTCTCTCTCCACCGCACCCAAAACCGAGTGAATGACTCCCGGAAACACCGATCCTCCAGCAGCCGGTTATTAAAGTGCCAGTACGCAGACCCAGCCCGAACGCGCGCTGGATTAAAATCCACACGCACCAGACAGTGGTCCGAGCATGGCACCAGCTGCATTGAGGCCGCTGAGACACGGGAAACAAACGCTCGGGAGATATATATTCGATCAATGCGGGAACCACCGCCCTCAGACCTCCGCGAAAAAGCAGTGGAGTCTGGGTTGAGGTCCCGCCACGCATCAACCAACTCAAAAGAATCAATCAACCCTCTCAGCTTCTTTGCTACAGCAGGAGCACACTGAGTACCAGAACGATCTCGCACCTCAAGTGTGCAGTTAAAGTCCCCCCCAAGGAAGACACACTCTCCCCGATCAATAGTGCTCAACAGAGCATTCACCTCCTGAATTAGGCCGGCCTGCATCGTGCCGGAGCTGGGGGCATACACGTTAATGAAATGCAACGGCATGCCATCCAGGCTCACGGCCAGATGGAGCAAACGTCCTGGCACAACTTCTTGCACTTTTATAATATTGGGCAGGAAATTCTGAGCCAACAGAATGGCCACCCCACTCGAATTTGAGCTAAGATGACTCATATAGACCTCTCCTTCCCACTCCAACCTCCAAGTGGGTTCATCCTTGACAACAGTATGCGTCTCCTGCAGAAAACACACTGCAAATTTCCCCTCCCTAAGGACCGATAAAAGCTGGAACCTGCGAAAACTCGCTCTACTCCCGTTTAAGTTTAGGGTAGCTAACGTGAATGCACTGGTACATTAAATTGAAATCCTCATACTTCTCCTCCTGGGCTCTGTAGCCCTCTCTCTTTTTAGGAACTCCAAAAAGTCCCTAAACTGGCACTGCTCAGAGCCAGGAAGATCACTATCCTTGGTCGCAAGGATAGCCTCGAGAGTTTTAACTAAGGCCGACAGATCAGCCCACCGTCTCTTAGCAGCCTCTAACCTTGTTCTGTTGCTACGGCTTATCTTTAGAAACTCCCTCACCTCACAGATAACAATTTCATGAGACTCGTCCTTGGTTCCTGGGCTATCGTCCAAGTTACTCGCACCTGACACAACACGCTCAGCATCCCCAAGGTCATTTTCAGAATTCGAAAAACCAGAGCTCTCTGGAATTTCGCCAACCCCTCCACACAAATCGGCCCCATCACTCTCCCTCTCCTCCGGCATGACACCACCCCCAGGATCAATGCCGGGGAAGGGTCCCGAAGCCCCTATCCGCATCACGCAGCCCACTGACTGGCTGGGCTCCTGCGCCCTGTCCTCACCCTCTATATCTGGGCCTGGGGAAGAGAAAACAAGAGGCACCCCCAGGGTCTGTGGTAAACTGGCACCCCCAGAATCTGAAAGAAGGTCGCTGCCTGAAGTAACTCCGACCTCCACAGCACCGAAAGCACCCCCTCCACTGGCAACACCCAGAGGCTCTCCACTAGTTTTTTTCCTCTCCCCTGCCAACTCAGCCGGCAATACAATACACACCTCAGCACCTCCATTGGCTCTAATATTGAGCACTGATTGGAACACCATTCCCCCCGACCCCCCTCCCTCGGGCTGACTCTGCTCATCCCCCGTCTCAGGGTCCGCACTACCAGGGGAGCTTACCCCACCCTCCTGCGTGCTAACACCCTCAGTAGGCCTCTGAAACGAGGGGACCTCCTCCGACCCAGAAGACACACCCCCAGGGGAGCCAAGATCAACACACGATGAGATCCCCCCCTCGGAGGGCCCCTGAGACAAAAGGACATCCCCCCGCCCAGAGGACACAACTCCAGAGGGGTCTACCCCATCACCTGACCCTGTGGTACCCTCGAGAGATCCCTGAGGTGGATGCTCAACCTCCAACCCAGACGACGTCATTTCCTGACCTCCAACCACATCGGTGGTGGAAGATCTGGAAAAATCCACCCCCTAACTTTGGACTCACGTCCCTGCTCTTCCTCACCAGGCCCAATCCTCCTTTTTGTCCCACTAGCATGCGGCGGTGTGGTAACCTCCATAAGGAGAGGGTCTTCCTCCTCCACACTACCCCCCGCCTCCTTACCACCCGCGCGTTTTACCTTCCCTACCCCCTTCAGAGCCACCTCAGCTCCTTGCTGGGCCACGGCAGTTTCACTCTGGACCCCCCTGGAGCTGACAGGCGCCCCTTGGGTGATCTCCGCACTCGGCAGTAGCACACCCGCCTGCTTTTGACTCGCTTGGGTGATCTTTCTTCTGCTTCTTCTTCTTCTTCTTCTGCTGCTCCCATTTCTCTCCCCCCTCACCCTGTGCCTCACCTTCAGCCACCCCCTCAGGTTCAGGATGTAGGGGGCGGGGGCCCTCGCTGCCCCGGGTCCCCAAGGCTGAAACTGCAGACCCAGAAGGGCTATCCCCGCTGCCCCGGATCACCGAGGCAGAGCCGGCAGCCCCAGCCAGGTCAGCGATTCCACCCCGCCCCTCCGAGACATGACGAGCAACCCCTGATGGGCCAGCAGTGCATTCCTGGGCCGCTGCGCTAGAAGTTCTAGCAGTGAACCCGTGATTAGGACATTCCCTACGGAGATGTCCATAACCACCGCACGCATGACACCGTGCCTTTCCCCAACTCCAACGCACGGTTCTGGGGAGACCCCTACACTCCACCTCGAAACTCCCCTCATCGCCTTCCCCCTCCCCCACCTTCACGAACACCCTCCTTTTGAAACTGAGAATCCCTTTTTCCTCCGGGTCCCCCCCAGGGTGCATGAGCCTAAAGCACTTAGACCGCACCTCCCCAATCTGAGACAGGTGTGGAATGAGTGTCGCATCCGGAATACATGTGGGGCAACTCCGCAGGAGAACCGGTCTCACCCTGGACACCCATGGGTCCACCTGTATATGGACCCCCCCCCACTGAAATCCCCCTCTCCAACACTTTGACCACATCCTCCCGGTTCTTCAATATCATCTCAACCTTTCCCCTCTCGAGCTCGGAAGAGACAATAGCCCCCCTACCAAGAAGGGCATTCATAGCCTTCGTAATTGTTCCCCTGGACATCTGGGGCCCAGTTTGAACCGAGATACCAAAACTGTCCCAGTCCAAGTCAACATGAGGCTCATGTTCAGATGTCCTCGCTTCCGCTGCTGATGTCACTACTGCGTAGCTCCTCGCCTTCTGCCGAGCCCCCGCCATCGCCATCCGGGCAGAGGCACAAACCAGCTCCCGGCACTCCAGCAGCTCAGCAAATCAATTCCCAGGGACAGTCACAGTCCAAAGCAATCCTCAAAAAGCAAAGTCCTCCAGCTGAAGAAGGAAAGTTCCAAAACTCGTCCACGCCAAAAAGCCAGTTCGCCCTGCCTTGCCGAACGCCAAAGCACCTTCTTCACATTAAGCCAGGCAGCCGCACTGTGCAAAATGACTTTAGGGCAGAGAATCAGTGCCAAAACACAGCAAAGGCACCGAAAAACTTCAAACCCTCGATATTCAGGCACTCTTGGCAGTCCGCCAATGACAGCCGCACCCTGCTCCCTCGACAATGTTGAAAATTCGCGGGGGATTTTCACGCTAAATGGTGGAGTTTTTAAAGCATTGGAAAGTTTCAACAGTCCAACAATAAGTCAGACTATGAAGCCCCTCTGCTTCTGTTCCTTTCCCAGC
>NW_026576789.1:0-69283 GCF_028641065.1 Leucoraja erinaceus | reverse complement strand
CCAATTACAAATAACTTGAATTGAATTGAATTGAACATCCACCCACAAGTGGTTCACCCAAGCACCATCCCAACTTGGATGGAGGCAAAAATTTTAGGGTTAACCTGTCTCTTCCCTCCTCTTCTCCCTCTGCGCTGAGGCGATACCCCATCCAATCCGGGCGATGGTAATCAGTCCCACGGGTCTCACCGAAACACTCCACGACGGGCCGGTTCAAGCTCCACGGCCCGGGGGTGGTCGAGCTGCCGCCCCTCCCAGTCCAGCGGACCAAGCAGCTGTTGCCGCGGGAGCCTCCGAAAACAGGCATCAACCTGTGACCAGCGCGCATCCCGACGATGTCGTTTCCCACTGTCACGCCGCGGGGCACGAACCATGGATTCAGGCCGCCACCGCCAGAACGGCCGCATCAGCCCACCGAAGCGCCGTTCCCAGCCCTGAGTCGTTTGCCGCTAACCACCAAGCAAACGCCTCAGCCCCCGCCGGGGCCGCCCTCACAGGAGCGCCGGTCCCAGCCCCGAGTTCGGCCCGCTGTCACACGGAGCGTCTCAGCCAGCAACGTCCCATCCCCGCACCGGGCCGTCCTCACCATAGCGCCGAGTCGTACCCGCTGCGACTGGAGCGCCCGAAAGCCGCCGCTGCTCGAAGATGGCCATCCTCGCGTTTGGTGAGTCCTGGCTGGCTCTGCCTCCGGAGCCTCGAGGTCGTCAGCTCCATTAGGCCTCAGCGCAGACGAAGGCAGAGAAGGGGATACAACAAGATAGTCGCATTCCCCGAAGGGAGGGACAGAAAGCCATGTTTCAGCCCCCCTCCCCACCCCCCACCCCACACACATACACAACCTAATAACCAAAAATGTAAACTAACAAGACAAAAAAACACACCAATAAAAGTCAAAACAGACGGACGGCAGGGCGAGCCGCAACCGTTCAACCGCGCCCGCCACTTCCCGGAGTTTTGTATTCTGTGTTGGTTTTTTTCCGTGGGCACACGTTAACAACACAAAGGAGAACACGGCAAAATCAGATCTATGACTACACTGTATCTACCTGCTTCTTGTTACTCACGTACAGTGTTTTACGCAAGGCACACAAAATTTGCTGGAGAAACTCAGCGGGCGCAGCAGCATCTATGGATGGCGAAGGAAATAGGCAACGTTTCGGGCCGAAACCCTTCTTCAGTTACGCAAGGCAGCTTTTCCTTGCCTCCAACAGCTTTCGTTGTCTTT
The DNA here is from genome assembly GCF_028641065.1 of Leucoraja erinaceus. Classification (NCBI taxonomy): domain Eukaryota; kingdom Metazoa; phylum Chordata; class Chondrichthyes; order Rajiformes; family Rajidae; genus Leucoraja; species Leucoraja erinaceus. The sequence continues at coordinate 68,058 of NW_026576789.1, read as the reverse complement.
GTTTTTTCAACCTGCTCTCATGTGTCTGTCCTTACTCTCTCCCCCTCCCACTCTCCCTCCCCCTCCTCTCCCTTACTTCTCCCCGCTCTCTCCTTTTTCTATCCGTCTCTCCCCTCTCTCGTCCCTCCCTCTTTCTCTCCTCCTCTCTCTCCATCTCCCTCCATCTCTCTCCCTCTCCTCTCCCTCTCCTCTCTCTCCCCTCCCTTCCCTCTCTCCCTCTCCCTCGCTCCCTCTCTCTCCCTCCCCTCCCTCCTCTCCCTCTCTCTCTCTCTCTCTCTCCCTCTCTCTCCCTCCTTCCTCCCTCCCTCTCTTTGGCCCCCTCCCTATCTCTTCTCTCCCTCTCTCTCGCCCCTTCCTTTCTTCTCTCCCTCTCTCCTCTCCTCCCTCGCTCCCCTCCCTCCCTCTCTCCCATCTGTCCCTCCCTCTCTCCCTCCCCCTCTCTCCCTCTCTCTCCTCCTGCTCTATCTCTCTCTTCCTGCTCACTCTCTGTCTTCCTGCTCTATCTCTCTCTTCATGCTCTCTCTCTCTCTTCCTGCTCTCTCTCTCCTTTCCCTCTCTTCCCTTCTATCTCCCCCTCTCTGTCCCCCACTCTCCTCTCCCTCCTTCTCTCTCCCTCTCTCTCCCCCTCCCTCTCTCTCCGTCTCTCTCCCTCTCTCTCCCTCTCTCTCCCTCTCCAACTTTCTCTCTCTGTCTCTCTGTCTCTCCCTCTGTCTCTCTATCTGTCTCTCTCTCTGTCTCTCTCTCTCTCTCTCTCTCTCTGTCTCTCCCTCTCTCTCTCTCTCTCTCTCTCTCTCTCTCTCTCTCTCTCTCTCTCTCCCTCTCTCTCTCTCTCTCTCTCTCTCTCTCTCCCTCTCTCTCCCTCTCTCGACCTCTCTCTCCTCTCTCTCTCTCCCCCTCTCTCTCCCTATCTATCTCTCCACCTCCCCCTTCTCTTCCCTCCCCTCTCCCTCTCTCTCTCCCCTCTCTCTCTCTCTCTCTCTCTCTCTCTCTCTCTCTCTCTCTCTCTCTCTCTCCCTCTCTCTCCCTCTCTCTCTCTCTCTCTCTCTCTCTCTCCCTCTCTCTCTCTCTCTCTCCCTCTTTCTCTCTCTCCCTCCCTCTCTCCCTCCGCTCAACTCCTCCCTCTCCTCCTCCCTCTCGCTCCCCCCTCCCTCTCTCACCCTCACATCCTTCTCCCTCTCACCCAGCTCTCCCTCCTTTTCCCCCTCTCCCTCCTTCTCTCACCCCACCCTCTCTCCAACCCTCCCTCCCTCCCTCGGCCCCTTGAGCCCACCCACCGTTCTGTAAGATCAGGCCAATCCCTATGGAACTGCAATCCCACCACCCACTGGTAACCTTTCAGCACTCAGTTTATCCAGAATTCTACCACTGCCTGAAAAATAACCAAAGGCTCAACTTCCACTGAGAAAGAGAATTCCAAAGACTCATTGTTATACGAGAATTTTCCCGAACAGTCTGTGACCCATAATGCTGTGGCCATAGCACTATGTTTAAAGCATATAGCGCTCCAGCCGGTAGGGCTATATTTAGACCCCATAGCGCTGCTGCCGACAGCTTGTTGTTTAAATTCCCACGTGTTAAACTGACAGCGTTCTGTTGAAACCTTTGAGCGCCAAACCGGCAGTGCTGTATGTATTACCTTTACACCCCTTCGCGGGCCAGATGCGGAAATTTCCCCAAATTATTCCATTTCCCTAAAATTACCTGAAGACAACCAGAATTTCCTGAATTTCAGGTAATTTAATTCAAAGTGGAAATACAGGGTTAATCCGAGAGGGAATGTGTTTGAATGTGGTATCTCTGGATGGAGAGCTGGTTCCGATATTCGGACACTGATACACAGGAAACTCTGATATCATAAGGTCATAAGGGATAGGAGCAGAATTTGGCCATTCGGCCCATCAAGTCTACTCCACCATTCAATCATGGCTGATCTATCTCTCCCTCCTAACCCCATTCTCCTGCCTTCTCCCCATAACTTCTGAGACCCGCACTAATCAAGAATCTATCTTTATATGGTTATCTATCTTTGCCTTAAAAATATCCACTGACTTGGGCTCCATAGCCTTCTGTGGCAAAGAATTCCACAGATTCACCATCCTTTGACTAAAGACATTTCTCCTCATCTCCTTCCTAAAGGCTTGTTTGCAGAGTCACAGAGACGAACAGCACAGAACCAAGGCCCTTCGGCCCACCGTGCTCCTGCCGACCTTTGTACTTTCCGCTACTAGTCGGGGCGGCACGGCGGCGCAGTGGTAGAGTTGCTGCCTCACGGCGCCAGTGACCCGCGTTCCCTCCTGACTACGGGCGCTGTCTGTACGGAGTTTGCACGTTCTCCCCGTGACCTGCGTGGGTTTTCTCCGAGATCTTCGATTTCCTCCCACACTCCAAAGACGTACAGGTTTGTACGCTAATTGGGTTGGTAAATGTAAAAAAAAAAATTGTCCCTAGTGGGTGTAAGGATGGTGTTAGTGTGCGGGGATCGCTGGTCAGCGCGGACCCGGTGGGCCAAAGGGCCTGTTTCCCACGCTGTATCTCAAACACTAAACACTCCCACACTAGTGGAAACATCCTCTCCACAACCACTTAAAACTCTGTCCCACTGTACGAGTTAATTCAAGAGTTCTCCCGAGTTTCATCCCGATTCGAACTCGGAGATTTACGGTAATGGCCGCTCGTAGGTACTCGGGGCTCTCGTGGACATTTTTCAACATGTTGAAAAATCTTGACGAGTCTTCACGAGCTTACCGCGTTTCCGTTAGCATTACGAGCCGCTAAGAGACGTCTCTGACGTACCCGCCACGTACATTCTACGCGCTTACCACGAGCCCTTGAATGAACGCGCCGTGGGACTGCCCCTTTATTGGGTTCTGTTATGACATGTTATTGCGTGTGGGAGGTGCCGTGAGTTGGCAACATTGCCAGGCAGTGTACAAGGTGCCAAGTGCGGAGTGTGGCAGGCAGGTCAGAGAGTGGGCAACAAACAAACTCTATCTTCCTGGAACAGTCTTGTTGCCACTTGCTCAGCACCCATGTCCGAGCATCTGCCTTTCACATGCAGTGAAGCTGGAAGCTCAGCTCCTCCACTATAGCTGTAGCCAGGTATCAAGCCCCTGCTTGTATATCTCAGCGGAAGGGAAAGTCTGTGCATTGCTCTGGCTGCCTGCCCTCTGTCGCTGAATGCATTACACGGGGAGTAGACTGTGATGGGATCATTGTGGGAGTGTGTCCTTGAATGTTGTGATAGTACCTGCCTCAACCACCTCCTCCAGCAGCTCGTTCAATATACTTGCCAATCTTTGTGTAAAAATGTTGCCCTTCGATTTCCCATTAAATCATCCCCCCACCCATGTCCTCTCTCGATTCCCTCACTCTGGGTAAAAGACTATATGCGTCTACCATTCTATTCCTCTCAAGATTTTATACACCTTCTTAAGATCACCCCTCATCCTCCTGCGCTCCAAGGAATAGAGTCCCAGCCTGCTCAACCTCTCCCTGTAGCTCAGGCCCTCAAGCCTTTAACTTTAGATTTAGTTTTACTAAATCACCCCGTACACTCGCACTATCCTACACGCACTAGGTACAATTTACTATTGAACCGAAGCCAATTAACCTTCAAATCTGCACGGCTTTGGAGTGTGGGAGGAAACCGGAGCACCCGGGGAAAACCCACATGGTCACGGGGAGAACATTGAAACATAGAAAGTAGGTGCAGGAGGAGGCCATGCGGCCCTTCGAGCCTGCACCTCCATTCAATATGATCATGGCTGATCATCCAACTCAATATCCTGTACCTGCCTTCTCTCCATACCCCCTGATCCCTTTAGCCACAAGGGCCACATCTAACTCCCTCTTAAATATAGCCAATGAACTGGCCTCAACTACCTTCTGTGGCAGAGAGTTCCAGAGATTCACCACTCTCTGTGTGAAAAATGTTTTTCTCATCTCGGTCCTAAAAGATTTCCCCCTTATTCTTAAACTGTGACCCCTCGTCCTGGATTTGGGAGTGTGGACTTCCCCAACATCGGGATCATCTTCCTGCATCTAGCCTGTCCAACCCCTTAAGAATTTTGTAAGTTTCTATAAGATCCCCCCTCAATCTTCTAAATTCTAGCGAGTACAAGCCGTCAAATCATTAATATATATTGTAAATAGCTGGGGTCCCAGCACTGAGCCTTGCGGTACCCCACTAGTCACTGCCTGCCATTGTGAAAAGGACCCGTTTACTTCTACTCTTTGCTTCCTGTTTGCCAGCCAGTTCTCTATCCACATCAATACTGAACCCCCAATGCCGTGTATACTAATCTCTTATGTGGGACCTTGTCAAAAGCCTTCTGAAAGTCCAGATACACCACATCCACTGGTTCTCCCCTTATCCACTCTACTAGTTACATCCTCGAAAAATGCTATAAGATTCGTCAGACATGATTTACCCTTCATAAATCCATGCTGACTTTGTCCAATGATTTCACCACTTTCCAAATGTGCTGCTATCCCATCTTTAATAACTGACTGTAGCAGTTTCCGCACTACTGATGTTAGACTAACTGGTCTGTAATTCCCCGTTTCTCTCTCCCTCCGTTTTAAAAAAAATGGAGTTACATTAGCTACCCTGTAATCCTCAGGAACTACTCCTGAATCTAAAGAGTTTTGAAAAATTATTACTAATGCACCCACTATTTCTGGAGCTACTTCCTTAAGTACTCTGGGATGCAGCCTATCTGGCCCTTAGGATTTATCGGCCTTCAATCCATTCAATTTACCTAACACCACTTTCCGGCTAACCTGGATTTCACTCAGTTCCTCCATCTCATTTGACCCCCGGCCATGATCACATTGAATGGCGGTGCTGGCTTGAAGGGCCGAATGGCCTACTCCTGCAACTATTGTCTATTGCCTATTGTACAGTGAAAATATTACTGCACAAATCTTACTGATTATGCTGGTGGCCTTGCTGTGGCAGGGTGAAGTGCAGAGGGAGTTAATAGAACTCCCTGAGGTGGTTAATATCATGTTCATACCTGATAGGAGCAGAATTAGGCCATTTGGCCCATCAAGTCTACTCCGCCATTCAATCACGGCTGATATATATCACTCCCTCCTAACTCCATTCTCCTGCCTTCTCCCCATAACCCCTGACACTCGTACTAATCAAGAATCTAGCTATCTCTCCCTTAAAGATATCCATTCACTTGGCCTCCACAGCCTTTAGTGGCAAAGAATTCTACAGATTCACCACCCTCTGATATCTTTAATCAAAGAATTTCCTCATCTTCCTAAAAGAACGTCCTTTTATTCTAAGACTATGGCCTCTGGTCCTCGACTCTCCCACTAGTGGAAACATCCTCTCCACATCCACTCTATCCAAGCCTTTCACTGTTTTGTATGTTCCAATAATATCCTCATTCTTCTAAACTCCAGCGAGTACAGGCCCAGTGCTGTCAAACGCCCATCATATGTTAACCCACTCATTCCTGGGATCATTTTGGTAAACCTCCTCTGGGCCCTCTCCAGAGCCAGCACATCCTTCCTCAGATATGGGGCCCAAATTTGCTCACAATATTCCACATGCAGCCTGACCAGCGCCTTATAGAGCCTCAGCATTATCACGGTGAAAGTCTTCCCAGTATTCCTCGTTGCATGGGTTAAACAAAATTGTCGTTCCATATCACAAATTCTGCTTGAATTAGTGTTCTTTTGGCTTTCATTTGAACACCACGCGATTAAATGTTTAAGTTGCGGCTGAAAGTGAATATGCCCGGAGGAGTATTCAAGTCCTGCTCCGACAATGATCTCTCCTAAGCATAAATCCCATGAATGGGCAGAGGAGTTCTGACATGCCTCTGTTCTGAAGTCAATAAGAAACATCGTTTGGTTCCATTCAGTTTTTAGATATTATGTAAGATTTCGACATTTTCGAGACGGAGGGTGGAGACAGGCACTTCGGCCCATCGATCACACTGCACACTAACACAATCCGACACACCAGGGACAATTTACAATTTACAGAAGCCAATTAACCTTCAAACCCGCACGTGTTTGGGATGTGGGAATAAGCTGGAGCACCCGGAGAAACCCCATGCGGTCACGGGGAGAACGTACAAACTCCGTACAGACAGCACCCAGAGTCAGGATTGAACCGGGGTACTGTGAGGCAGCAACTCTACCGCTGCACCACCTTGCCACCCTTAAGATGCACTGCCTTAAGAGGGATGTACTGAAGTGCCTGTTCCAGTGTTGCATATGTTTATGCATTATGTTGTACGGGGGAATTGAATTAAATGGTACAGCGAAATGTATAACACAAAACTGTGATCCATTATGCCCAGCACCAGATTCAGGGACAGTTTCTTCCCAGCTGTTATCAGGCAACTGAATCATCCTACCACAACCAGAGAGCAGTGCTGAACTACTATCTACCTCATTGGTGACCCTCGGACTATCCTTGATCAAACTTTGCTGGCTTTACCTTGCACTAAACGTTATTCACTTATCATGTATCTGTACACTGTAAATGGCTCGATTGTAATCATGTGTTGTCTTTCTGCTGACTGGTTAGCACGCAACAAAAGCTTTTCACTGTACCTCGGTACACGTGACAATAAATTGAACTGAACTGAACTGTCAACATGGTAGAGTTGCTGCCTCACAGCGCCAGAGACCCAGGTTCAAGCCTGACTACGGGTGCTGTCTCTACAGAATTTGTACGTTCTCCCCGTGACCACGTGGGTTTTCTCCGGTTGCTCCGGTTTCCTCTCACACTCCAAAGACGTACAAGTCTGCAGGTTTATTGGCTTCAGTAATTTGTAAAAAATTGTCCGTTGTGCGTGCAGGTCAGTGTACGGGGTGATCGCTGGTCGGCACGGACTCGGTGGGACCAAGGCCCTGTTTCCATGCTGTATCTTACGAAGTTAATTATTTGTCATTTCAGGCACCCAGCTAGACTCTGATTACCCTGGAAAGGCAGAATGTTATCTTAACAACCTCATGGTGATGAGGTTGTTAATCTCATAGATAGACAGAGTTAATATGGACAAGCTTTTCCCTTTGAGAATAGGGAAGATTCAAACAAGAGGACATGACTTCAGAATTATGGGACAGAAGTTTAGGGGTAACATGAGGGGGAACTTCTTTACTCAGAGAGTGGCAGCGGTGTGGAATGAGCTTCCAGTGGAAGTGGTGGAGGCAGGTTCATTGGTATCATTTAAAAATAAATTGGATAGGCATATGGATGAGAGGGAATGGAGGGTTATGGTATGAGTGCAGGCAGGTGGGACTAAGGGAAAATAATTGTTCGGCACGGACTTGTAGGGCCGAGATGGCCTGTTTCCGTGCTGTAATTGTTATATGGTTATATGGTCATAGATGGCCTCATGATTTATTGGTCCCATCAAGTTAGCCGAAGCATTTGTCCAGAGCCTTTTGCTTGCTTATGTTTTCCTAAACGGGGTTAGAAGTGTGATGCTGCTAATTTACCTGACGACTCCATTTTAGCGGGCGTGGCCTGTGTAACCCTTACATTACAGACGCAATGTAGCAAACACCGACCCTGCACAGAACAACACACTCAGGTAGGCAATTTTAGGTTTATTTTAGTTTACCAAGGTACTTTGAAAAACATCTTTCGTTGCGTGCTAACCAGTCAACGGAAAGACAATACATGATTCCAATCAAGCTGTCCACAGTTTACAGATACAGGATGAAGGGAATAACGTTTGGTGCAAGATGAAGTCTGGTAAAGTCCGATTAAAGATAGTCCGAGGGTCTCCAATGCGGTTGATGGGAGGTTAGGACCGCTCTTTAATTGGTGGTAGGATGGTTCAGTTGCCTGATAACAGCTGGGAAGAAACTGTCCCTGAATCTGGAGGTGTGCGTTTTCACACTTCTATAACTTTTGCCCAATGGGAGAGGGGAGAAGAGGGAGTGGCCAGGGTGCGACTGGTCCTTGATGATGCTGCTGGCCTTGCTGGCCGAGGCAGCGTGAGGTGTAGATGGAGTCAATGGAAGGGAGGTCGGTTTGTGCGATGGTCTGGGCTGCGTCCACAATTCGCTGCGATACCTTGCGGTCTTGGATGGAGCTGTTCCCAAACCAAGCTGTGATGCATCTCGATAAAAAAAAATCTGTGGAGCATCTGTAGAAGTTGGTGAGAGTTGATTGGGACATGCCAAACTTCCTAAGCCTTCTTCTGTCAGTGCCTCGAACTTCCTAACCAGCCACCTTTTGCATCACTGGAGAAAAGAGTCTGAAGAAGAGTCTCGACCCAAAACGTCACCTATTCCTTTTCTCTCCAGATGCTGCCTGTCCCGCTGAGTCACTCCAGCTTTTCGTGTCTATCATCAGTTTAATCATCAGCATCTGCGGTTCCTTCCTACACCTTTTATGTGACCCTAAGTCAACAACTAGTAGCGGGCAGGATCATAAAACCGTGATAATCTCTGGAGGACACCTGGAAATTGCTAGCAATGACATAATGCAATAAATAACATAGCATTTGGCAAATCCGTTGCAAAAATATGTTCTTGCAGCAGCCTAGTAATTACTGTAACAGAACGCTTGGCCAACTTTGAATGTGGTTCACAAGTTGTCCAATTAATTCATTCTTTTGGAATGATGCACATGGAACCCTAATCGCTGGTTAGATCAGCTTCGGGTGTTACCATGGAAACCGTGTCTACATCACCTCATTCACAAAAAACAGCACCAGGGAAGCTTCATGCTTTCAAACCCGGCTCCACAAACTAATGCAGAGCAACTATTTCATTTATTTCTTGACGTTTTAAAAAAACCTCTCATAGTCATAAGAGTCAGAGTGATACAGTGTGGAAACAGGCCCTTCAGCCCAACTTGCCCACACCAACCAACATGTCCCAGCTACACTAGTCCCACCAGCCTGTGTTGGTCCAACCTGTCCTATCTATGTACCTGTCTAAATGTTTCTTAAACATTGTGATAAGACCAGCCTCAACTACCGCCTCTAGCAGCTCCATGCACCCACCACCCTTTGTGTGAAAAACGTTATACCTCAGATTCCTATTAAATCGTTTCCCCTTAAACCTATGTCCTGTGGTCCTCGATTCCTCTACTCTGGGCAAGAGACTCTGTGCGACCACCCGATCTATTCCTCTCATGATTTGATACACCTCTATAAGATCACCCCTCATCCTCTTCGTCCTAGCCTGCTCAACCTCTCTCCATAGCTCAAGCCCTCAAGTCCTGGCAACATCTTTGTAAATCTTCTCTGCACCCTTTCCAGCTTGACAACATCACCATGCATCTTTATCATTCATCAAATGGAGGTGAACCTATTGGTGAGGAATGGAAAGTATATTGTCATTCACATAGTAGGTGTGTTACAAAACTTACCTTCAGCGGCACTGCAGTTCTGTCACAGGCTGTGTGCGCGACTTCAGCGCCTCTGAGGGGGGGGGGGGGGGGGGGGGGGGGGGGGGGGGGGGCGGGATTAAAATGCTGTTTTATCCTGCCTGTCCAAGATATATTTTCTCGGGCTTCTACCTGATGCTGAAAAATCGTTCCCACTGCCGTTCTCGGAATTTTTTTTTTAAACCGCGGGATAATTTCAGCGCTCGAGTAAAATAAAAAACTACTTCTAATGCCGTCAACGCAAGCAACGGAACAGATCTCACGTACGGGACAAAGCAAGATAAGTCGTGTATTTTACATATAAACATGCTTCTTAGGATGACTTTAATCAAAATTTCACGTTGCGAAAATGTGATTTGGACCCCATACGCAACGTTCCAATTGATCGCGTTCCTCAAAAATCCACTCGCAAGGTGATTTAAATGGCCTTTAATTTACGGGAATTAAACACTAAATTCCTTCCATTTGGCCTATAAATTAATGACAATGAGATTTTAAAATCATGTTATATTGTGAATTCTTGTGTGACTGTTATTTGGACACTTAGGCTATTTAAAAATGTTAACCTTTTCTTAAGAAATGGATAGACAATGACAATTAAATTGACTATTGACTATTGACTATTGACTATTGACTATTGAGATGTTTAGATCTAGTAATTGAATTATGTAATTAGCTACAGTTAGGTAACTAACTAATTATATACTTTAATTTCAGGATTTTATCTGATGGGATAAATTGCAGACTTGATTTTTTAAATCTCAAAATGTTATAACATTGCCACACAAAGGGGTACAAAGTGTAGGAAACCTACCTGACCAAGCTGGTAGTACAGGCATCAAGGGTAGCACAGCAGTAGAGCTCTTCCCTCACAGCGCCAGAGACCCAGGTTCGATCCTGACCTCGGGTGCTGTCGCTGCGGAGCTTGCATGTTCTCCCTGGGACCGCGTGCGTTGCCTCCGGGTGTTTCCTCCCACATATTAAGATGGCAGACTGCGGGGGTGATGCGCCGTTGTGTATGGCTGCTCCTCCTGCAGTCCGTCCTTTCTCCCTTTTTTATTTTTATTTTTAGTCCTGTCCGTGGGAAATTTTAATTGGAAGTCTTCTTTTATGTGGTGGGTGGGGGGTGGGGGTGGGGGAAGGGGGAAACTGTTTTAATCCCAGTCCTACCTGGTCGGAGATGCGGTTTTCTTCCGAACCGCTTCTTCGTCCTCTCTGTGCGGCCTACCATCGAGCTGGAGCAGCGCTGGAGCGGCGTTTCCTGCCGGGACTACAGCTTCGCCGGCGGTGCAGATGCTGGGACACCAACACCAACACGGAGCGGGCGATGCCTTACCGGGTCGCCTTCGGGTAAGCTCCGGGGCACTGGGAACGCCGACTGCAACATCGCTGAGCTGCGGCTGCAGAGCGTCCAGCCGCGGGCGGGCGGCACTGGATTTCAACACCGCGGGGCCTGGTGTCCGAGTTCGCCAGTGTCAGAGGTCCGGCCAGCGCGGCCTGAGAACTTTGGACATTGCAGTCTTCAGGGAGGAAGCGGCCGCTTCAGTCCAGGCCGCTGAAGAATGTTCACCCGACGCCGATGATCCAGCTTCGCGGCAGAGGGCCTGAGAACATCGAGTTGGCTGAGGAGGCCACATATAGACCCCGACCTCGGGTGGACTATGAGGGGGAGAACTGGATATTTTTAGTGCCTTCCCTCACAGTGAATTCTGCTGTGGGGGGACGTTTCATGTTGATTTCTATAGTGTACTGTTCTGTGTCTTTTTTCTTTTTTCTCTTTTTTGTTTTTATGGATTTATTGACATTTGATCTGTTCAATTAATTTAATCAATCTCTGTAAAGCACTTTGGTTCAAATACTGGTTTTGTTGAAAAGTGCTATATAAATAAAGATTATTATTATTATTATTATTATTATTATTATACCAAAGACGTGCAGGTTTGTAGGTTAATTGCCCCTCTGAGAAAGTGGGATAAGATAGTACTAGTAAGAACGGGTGATCGATGGTCGGCGTGGACACGATGGGCCGACGGTCCTGTTTCAATGACGTATCGCTGAACCAAATTCAATCTGGGTTGATCCTAACCTCTGGTGCTGTCTGATTGAATTGAAAGCTACAATATGTAAACCGTTGTGTCTGTCCAACATGTTCTCACCGGGCATTGTGACGTGCTCACACTAGTTCTACACTATCCCACTTTCTCCTTACACACTAGGGGCAACTTACAGGGGTCATAGAAACATAGAAACATAGAAAATGGGTGCAGGAGTAGGTCATTCGGCCCTTCGAGCCTGCACCGCCATTCAATATGATCATGGCTGATCATCCAACTCAGTATCCTGTACCTGCCTTCTCTCCATACCCCCTGATCCCTTTAGCCACAAGGGCCACATCTAACTCCCTCTTAAATATAGCCAATGAACTGGCCTCAACTACCCTCTGTGGCAGAGAGTTCCAGAGATTCACCACTGTGTGTGAAAAAAGTTCTCCTCATCTCGGTTTTAAAGGATTTCCCCCCTTATCCTTAAGCTGTGACCCCTTGTCCTGGACTTCCCCAACATCGGGAACAATCTTCCTGCATCTAGCCTGTCCAACCCCTTAAGAATTTTGTAAGTTTCTATAAGATCCCCTCTCAATCTCCTAAATTCTAGAGAGTATAAACCAAGTCTATCCAGTCTTTCTTCATAAGACAGTCCTGACATCCCAGGAATCAGTCTGGTGAACCTTCTCTGCACTCCCTCTATGGCAATAATGTCCTTCCTCAGATTTGGAGACCAAAACTGCACGCAATACTCCAGGTGCGGTCTCACCAAGACCCTGTACAACTGCAGTAGAACCTCCCTACTCCTATACTCAAATCCTTTTGCTATGAATGCTAACATACCATTCGCTTTCTTTACTGCCTACTGCACCTGCATGCCTACTTTTAATGACTGGTGTACAATGACACCCAGGTCTCGTTGCATCACCCCTTTTCCTAATCGGCCACCATTTGATAATAGTCTACTTTCCTGTTTTTGCCACCAATGTGGATAACCTCACATTTATCCACATTAAACTGCATCTGCATTGCATTTGCCCACTCACCCAGCCTATCCAAGTCACCTTGCAGCCTCCTAGCATCCACCTCACAGCTAACACTGCCCCCCAGCTTCATGTCATCCACAAACTTGGAGATGTTGCATTCAATTCCCTCATCCAAATCATTAATATATATTGTAAATAGCTCGGGTCCCAGTACTGAGCCTTGCGGTACCCCACTAGTCACTGCCTGCCATTGTGAAAAGGACCCGTTTACTCCTACTCTTTGCTTCCTGTCTGCCAGCCAGTTCTCTATCCACATCAATACTGAACCCCCAATACCGTGTGCTTTAAGTTTGTATACTAATCTCTTACGTGGGACCTTGTCGAAAGCCTTCTGGAAGTCCAGATACACCACATCCACTGGTTCTCCCCTTATCCACTCGTTACTAGTTACATCCTCGAAAAATTCTATAAGATTCGTCAGACATGATTTACCTTTCATAAATCCATGCTGACTTTGTCCAATGATTTCACTAGTTTCCAAATGTGCTGCTATCCCATCTTTAATAACTGACTCTAGCAGTTTCCCCACTACCGATGTTAGACTAACTGGTCTGTAATTCCCCGTTTTCTCTCTCTCTCCCATTTTAAAAAGTGGGGTTACATTAGCTTCCCTCCAATCCTCAGGAACTACTCTTGAATCTAAAGAGTTTTGAAAAATTATCATTAATGCATCCACTATTTCTGGGGCTACTTCCTTAAGTACTCTGGGATGCAGCCTATCTGGCCCTGGGGATTTATCGGCCTTTAATCCATTCAATTTACCTAACACCACTCCCCGGCTAACCTGGATTTCACTCAGTTCCTCCATCTCATTTAACCCCAGGTCCCCTGCTAATTCCGGCAGATCATTTATGTCTTCCTTAGTGAAGGCAGAACCAAAGTAGTTATTCAATTGGTCTGTCATGTCCTTGTTCCCCATGATCAATTCATCTGTTTCTGACTGCAAGGGACCTACATTTGTTTTAACTAATCTTTTTCTCTTCACATATCTATAAAAACTTTTGCAGTCAGTTTTTATGTTCCCTGCCAGTTTTCTTTCATAATCTATTTTCCCTTTCCTAATTAAGCCCTTCAAGTCATTCAACCTACAAACCTGCACGTCTTTGTAGGAATGTTACAACATTTTGAGATGTTCAAAATCAAGCCTGTAATTTATCCCATCATATCTTCAGTATTAAAAAAGTTATGGTCATTTTCATACTTGGAAATCAGCATCTTGTTCCCTATTGCTTTTCCATTAACTTAACACAAAAGCTGTGATCGGGGACAGTCAATTGACATAAAAGCCCATAATGACATTTTCAGTAATTATAGATTGAAGCATTCTGAAACAACTATAATACATCTGACTTGGAAGGCCTAAGATTAAAATATATAATTAGTTAATTACTTAATTAACTAACTAAAAACTATGTTCTGTGGAAGTTTTTAGTCAGATATTTAGTATGAAAATATTGATCATGGATAGACAATAACACAAAATACAGAGAAGTTAGATGTCCTTATGACATGATTGTGCAAAAAATAATGAATTTGATTATCTTGAGAGTGGATGTTGGTGGATTTTGATACAGAGATCGGATTGTGGCCGCCGCCATGATTTTGTTCACACTCACAGTCATAGCCGGCAGGCAGAACACGGCCGATAACGGGGCCTAAATAACATATTTCACAACATCAGATTAAAATGAAATTACACCAAAATCTAGATAAGATGTTAAATAAACCTCCTACAGTACATATCTTTTGTTTTGTCCTGAATGTTTTGTCCGTGATTTTGAAGGCATTGAAGGGGCCCGATTTTCATCCAGAGATTCAATAGTTAAACAACGATTTTTAAGAATTTACTAGACCAAGTGCAGACCCGTTGGGTCTGCTCCCCCAATGGTGTGATCCCCCAACTCAATATTCCACCATGCACCCGTCGCCTCCAACGGAACTGAACCCGTTCCCAAATGTAAGAATCCAGCACTCCCCTGCCTCCCTCAGCAGTGGATTTAAAAACAATTCCAATTGCACCTTCCCTGCCTGCTGCAGCAGTTCCAATTGCAATACCAATTGGCCCTCCCCCTCCTGTTGAAACACTTGCTGTGATATCCCATTGAGGTGAAAAGTTCAGAGTGTTCCTGTCTTGCAACTTTGTTTTGAAGTGTGTTGGAAGCTGATAGGAAGGAGCAGCCGTCAACGAATCAAAAGGCAGCTGGACGGCGGACGGCAGGCGGCAGCCACACAGTTTTAATATATAATAGATAAATTGTAAATGGGATGACAGAACAAAATTTCCTCATAAGCTTGTTTTACGAAGAAATTCCTCCCTGACAACCAATATTTTGCTAGCCCCCCCCCCCCCCCCCCATAGCCTCCAGAGTCACACGCACAGGCAGTGGGTAGATCAATAGCGCCACTGATGGCAGGAATGTGTAACAACGCTAGTCTTTGGAGTGTGGGATGAAACCGGAGCAACCAGGGAAAGCCCACAAGGTCACAGGGAGAATGTACAAACTCCGTACGGGCAGCACCCGAGGTGGGGATCCAACCCGGGTCTCTGGCGCGGTGATTTGACAGTTCTAATAGCTGTACCACTGTGCTGCCTGTGTTATAGTTCACCCTGTGATCACTCGAGTTTTCTCTGTTTCCACTGGCACGTCGGTAGAGTTGCTGCCTTACTGCGCCAAGGGACCCGGGTACAATGGCTTTTTCACACAAGGGTTGGGGGTGTATGGAACAAGCTGCCAGAGGAGGTAGTTGAGGCTGGGACTATCCCAACATTTAAGAAACAGTTAGACAGTTAAATGGATAGGTCAGGTGTGGAGGGATGTACGTCTCAGCCAGAGAGTTGTGAGTCTGTGGAATTCTCTGCCACAGAAGGCAGCGGAGGCCAATTCACGGGATGTTTTCAAGAGAGAGTTAGATTTTGCTCTTAGGGCTAACGGAGTCAAGGGGATATGGGGAGAAAGCAGGAACTGATTGTGGATGATCAGCCATGATCACATTGAATGGCAGTATTGCTCAAAGGGCCGATTGGCCTACTCCTGCACCTATTTCCTATGTTTCTATTTGTTCATTCTCGTTCTATGTTATCCCACTCTCTCATCCACTCCCTACACACTAGGAGCAAATTAACTTTTCAGGAATCCATCACCAGCAGTCCCATTGAGGTTAGGTTTCTCTGTACCTCTAGTTTCCCACCCCCCTGACTCTCAGTCTGTAGAAGGGTCTCGACTCAAAACGTCACCCATTCCTTCTCTCCAGAGATGCTGCCTGTCCCACTGAGTTACTCCAGCACTTTGTGTCTATCTACAGTGCTTTACAGTTCGGCAATAAGTTTGTGATTGACATCAAAATAAGGGGTGTGGGTGGGCAAGGGAGTAGTTTGTCTCTGCTTACAGCTGTAAACATCGGTAAATTGTCCCCCCCCCCCCCCCCCCCAGTGTGAGAAAGTGGGATAACAGAGAACTGGTGAGAATGGGTGTTCGCTGGTCAGTACGGACTCGGTAGGCCGAAGGGCCTGTTTCCACACTGTATCCCTCAACTCTAAATCAGCGGTCGGCAACCTTGTTCTGCTTAGGGGCCAGGACCCATGTCTGTGAGCGGATGTTACACAAAAGTGCTGGAGAAACTCAGCGGGTGCAGCAGCATCTATGGAGTGAAGGAAATAGGCGACGT
The DNA here is from genome assembly GCF_028641065.1 of Leucoraja erinaceus. Taxonomy (NCBI): domain Eukaryota; kingdom Metazoa; phylum Chordata; class Chondrichthyes; order Rajiformes; family Rajidae; genus Leucoraja; species Leucoraja erinaceus. The sequence continues at coordinate 51,925 of NW_026576789.1, read as the reverse complement.
TTCGGGCCGAAACCCTTCTTCAGACTGATCAGGGGCGGGGGTGGGCGGGGACAAGAAAGGAAAAAGGAGGAGGAGCCCGGGCTGGGGGATGGTAGGAGACAGCAGGGGAGCTGAGGAAGGGGAGGAGACAGCAAGGACTAACAAAATTGGGAGAATTCAATGTTCATGCCATCAGGATGCAGACTCCCCAAACGGAATATGAGGTGCTGTTCCTCCAATTTCCGGTGCTGCTCGCTGTGGCCATGGAGGAGACCCAGGACAGAGAGGTCGGAGACGGAGTGGGAGGGGGAGTTGAAGTGCTGAGCCACCGGGAGGTCAGCTAGGTTAATGCGGACCGAGCGGAGGTGTTCGGCGAAACGATCGCCCAACCTCCGCTTGGTCTCACCGATATAGAACTACTGACAACTCTGTGAGCGGATGGCTGGCCACATCAATCGCCATAGTCAATAAACGGAGGTAATAATAATACATACTAACTAGATTTAAATTCTTGCAGAGAAATACTATCTGGGATTTTGTTTTTTAAGCGGTTGGAGGTGAGGAGGATCAGTCACAACTGCGTTACAATACAGAAGAACTGAACTCCCAAAAGATGCTTACGTACATTCTACTGCGCTGTGATTAGCCGTTGAGCAGAAGGACGGAAGCCCCTCAGAAACGCCTGCGTGCCGGATGACTTTGGGTTAGGGGCCGGATCCGGCACGTGGGCCGTAGGTTGTTGGCCCCCTACTCTAACGGATTGCGGAGTGCTGTGAATGGTACTTGCAGTCTGGTTGGCACATGATCTTACCTGTATTCTGAAGTGAGTAGACTTCCCCTCAATGCTGAATTTCAGCTCACAGTGTGTTGATGTTGCCAGAGTACACAGAGTGATACAGTGTGGACAATAGACAATAGACAATAGGTGCAGGAGTTGGCCATTCGGCCCTTCGAGCCAGCGCCCCCATTCAATGTGATCATGGCTGATCATCCCCAATCAGTGCTCCGTTCCTGCCTTCTCTCCATATCCCCTGACTCCACTATTTTTAAGAGCCCCATTCTAGCTCTCTCTTGAAAGCATCCAGATAACATGCCTCCACCGCCCTCTGAGGCAGAGAATTCCACAGACTCACCACTGGTGGTGGGCGGCACGACTCTCGTCAGCAGCGGCCTCTGCAGTCCGTCTGTCTTTTTATTATTTTCTGTTTCGTTTAAATGTAGTTTTTAATTATTTTTTGTCGGGGTATGTGTGTGGGGGGGGAAACTCTAAATTCTTTCCCCTGCACGGGAGATCCGACCTTTTCTTTGTCGGGTCTCCGTTGTCGTTGGGGCTGCTACGTGGAGCGGCCTCCGGCAGGAACGACCTGGGGCTCCAGTCGCGGAGCTGCGGACGACTCACCTTCACGGAGCTGGCCGAGTCCGGAGCGGGTGGAGCTGTGGTGGAGCGCTGCTGTGGCCCGACCCCCGGAGTTTCGGAAGCTCCTACCGCAGGTCTGTGGACAGAAATACCGGGAGCCCGCGGGTCCCTGGTTGGAGACCGCTTTTCGGGGCTTCCGCAACGGCGACTTCTCCCGCCCGAGTTGCGGGGTTGAAGATTACCTGGAGTGGGGCCTTACATCCCCGCCCCGCGCGGCTTGGAATTTCCGCGGGACTTTGTGAGCGCCCGACGGGGCTCCAACACCAAGAGCCCGCGGGGGCTCCAACACCAAGACCCGGTGCTTGGCCTTGCATCACCCGGCGTGGCTTTAATGGCTGCGGGACATTTAACATCGCCCGCTGGGGGCTTTGACTCTGTCTTTGACTCTGACATGGGGGGGAGAGGGGAGTGCAGGGGAGAGATATGTTTTTTTTTTTGCCTTCCTTCACAGCGAGGAGAAGATGCGCTGTGAAGGATGTTTGTGTAAATTGTGTTGTGTCTTGGGTCTTTTTCGTTTTGTATGTATGACTGCAGAAACGACATTTTGTTTGGACCTCAACGGGGTCCAAACGACAAATAAATTGTATTGTATTGTATTGTATTGTACTCTCTTCGACCCAACTTGCCCACACCGGCCAACAATGTCCCAGCTACACTAGTCACACCTGCCTACGCTTGGCCCATAACCCTCCAAACCTGTCCTGTCCATGTACCTGTCCAACTGTTTCTTAAATGTTGGGATAGTCTCTGCGTTAACTACCTCCTCCGACAGCTTGTTCCATGCACCCACCATCCTTTGTGTGAAAAAGTTATCCCTCAGATTCCTATTAAATCTTTTCCCCTGCACAAACCTTTGTCCTCTGGTCGTCCATTCCCCTACTCTGGGCAAGAGACTCTGTTTCCGATCTAATCCTCCAATGATTTTATTCACATCGATAAAATCACCCCTCATCCCCCTGCGCTCCAGGGAATAGAGTCCCAGTAAAGTGCAGAGTGTGCTGTGCAGAAAACAGGTAGCTGTGTGCTGGCAGACATGTGCAGGCACTGCACACAGCCCACACTAACAATATCACTAATAACTTCTCTAATTACATTAAACCACAGAAATCAGACATTTCCCATTGAAATGAAGCAATTAGTTTACATGTCCTTACCATGGCGGACCTACACCATTGGGGCCCTGAAGCTTGAACTGTTATGTGGGCCCCATCGCAACCAGCAACGAGGTCTGGGCAACCACTGTTACCTTCTTCAATGGGGTTGTTCCACGACAGATCACCACAAATTTTAATTTCTGTCAGAAATGTAAATAGTGTTTTAAATTATTTATAATTATTTTATATTAAGTATATATAATGATAGCAGGCAGCCTTGGAGGCCTTACCCCACTACTCAAACCTCACGTCAAAAACCTTGGCGTGATATTTGACTCAGCACTGACATTTGACAAACAAGTCAATGCCGTGGTAAAAGCTAGCTTCTTCCAGCTTCGGACGATAGCTAAAATAAAACAATTCCTCCAGTTTGATGACCTGGAAAAGATCATCCACACATTTATCTCCTCCCGCCTAGATTACTGCAACTCCCTTTACACTGGCATCAGCCAATCTTCCCTGTCCCGCCTGCAACTGGTCCAAAACGCCGCAGCGAGACTCTTGATGGGCACCCGAAAAAGGGACCACATCACCCCGATCCTGGCCTCTCTCCACTGGCTCCCTGTGCGGTTCCGAATACATTTCAAGACCCTCCTCTATGTCTACAAAGCCCTCAATGGGCTTGCCCCCTCCTACATTAAAAGTCTTCTCACCCACCACACCACCTCCAGGTCCCTCAGATCGGCCGACTTGGGGCTGCTGAATATCCCGCGGTCTAGGCATAAGCTCAGGGGCGACCGTGCCTTTGCGGTTGCAGCTCCTAGACTGTGGAACAGCATCCCCCTTCCCATCAGAACTGCCCCCTCCATCAACTCCTTTAAGTCGAGACTAAAAACGTATCTATACTCCCAATCCTTTCCTGACGTCCACTGAGCGAGGGCTACATGTATGTTTAAGGATAAGGGGGAAATCTTTTAGGACCGAGATGAGGAAAACCTTTTTCACACAGAGAGTGGTGAATCTCTGGAACTCTCTGACGCAGAAGGTAGTTGAGGCCAGTTCATTGGCTATATTTAAGAGGGAGTTAGATGTGGCCCTTGTGGCTAAAGGGATCAGGGGGTATGGAGAGAAAGCAGGTACAGGATACTGAGTTGGATGATCAGCCATGATCATATTGAATGGCGGTGCAGGCTCGAAGGGCCGAATGGCCTACTCCTGCACCTATTTTCTATGTTTCTATGTTTCTATGTATTTATGTAGTTTGTTTGTTTATACTATTCCTATAACAAATGTAAAGCACTTTGGTTAACGAGTTGTTTTTTGAATGTGCCATATAAATAAATGTGACTGGACTTGACTATATTTAGAATGAAACATGCTTAATTTGAAAAAAAAAATAATTTACAGCTAGCCTACATTAATAACCTTTAATAACTACTAATTAATAACTACTTTAATAACCTTTTAATTTTTATTTTGTATTGATACACTATGGTATTAATATTATTATTTTTTAAAAACCCATTCTCATACAGTAAACCCATTTTTTTTTAAGCAAGGTGGACTAAGAATGATATTCACCTCCAGAAAAAAAGTAGGTAGTATTGGGTGGGGGCCAGTAGTCTGGCTAGGTCCAGGGACAGTGGGGTCAAGGGTTAGTGCCTCGGTGGGGATTCACAGGGCAACTCCTCCTGAAGCTCCTGCATTTTCAATAAATTGAAAGTGATTCTCAAGCTTTCTGCTGGTAGTTTACATAACAGAAGGTTAGAATTTTTCTAACACATAAGCAGTTGAATAACCCCCAAATTGAATATAGGTGCAGGAGTAGGCCATTCGGCCCTTCGAGCCAACACCTCTATTCACTGGGAACATGGCTGATCATCCACAATCAGTACCCCGTTCCTGCCTTCTCCCCATATCCCTTGACTCCCTTGGTATGTTGGCTTTCATAGCAAAAGGATTTGAGTATAGGAGCAGGGAGGTTCTACTGCAGTTGTACAGGGTCTTGGTGAGACCACACCTGGAGTATTGCGTACAGTTTTTGGTCTCCAAATCTGAGGAAGGACATTATTGCCATAGAGGGAGTGCAGAGAAGGTTCACCAGACTGATTCCTGGGATGTCAGGACTGTCTTATGAAGAAAGACTGGATAGACTTGGTTTATACTCCCTAGAATTTAGGAGATTCAGAGGGGATCTTATAGAAACTTACAAAATTCTTAAGGGGTTGGACAGGCTAGATGCAGAAAGATTGCTCCCGATGTTGGGGAAGTCCAGGACAAGGGGTCACAGCTTAAGGATAAGGGGGAAATCCTTTAAAACCGAGATGAGAAGAACTTTTTCACACAGAGAGTGGTGAATCTCTGGAACTCTCTGCCACAGAGGGTAGTCGAGGCCAGTTCATTGGCTATATTTAAGAGGGAGTTAGATGTGGCCCTTGTGGCTAAGGGGATCAGGGGGTATGGAGAGAAGGCAGGTACGGGATACTGAGTTGGATGATCAGTCATGATCATATTGAATGGCGGGGCAGGCTCGATGGGCCGAATGGCCTACTCCTGCACCTAATTTCTATGTTTCTATGTTTCTATGACTCTGCTATCTTTAAGAGCTCCATCTAACTCACCCTTGAGAATTGGCCTCCACTGCCTTCTGAGGCAGAGAATTCCACAGATTGACAACTCTCTGGGTGAAAAAGTATTTCCTCAGCTCTGTTAACCATATAACAATTACAGCACGGAAACAGGCCATCTCGGCCCTACAAGTCCATGCTGAACATCCTTTTTCCCTTAGTCCCACCTGCCTGCACTCATACCATAACCCTCCATTCCCTTCTCATCCATATGCCTATCCAATTTATGTTTAAATGATACCAACGAACCTGCCTCCACCACTTCCACTGGAAGCTCATTCCACACCGCTACCACTCTCTGAGTAAAGAAGTTCCCCCTCATATTACCCCTAAACTTCTGTCCCTTAATTCTGAAGTCATGTCCTCTTGTTTGAATCTTCCCTATTCTCAAAGGGAAAAGCTTGTCCACATCAACTCTATCTATCCCTCTCATCATTTTAAAGACCTCTATCAAGTCCCCCCTTAACCTTCTGCGCTCCAGAGAATAAAGACCTAACTTATTCAACCTTTCTCTGTAACTTAGTTGTTGAAACCCAGGCAACATTCTAGTAAACCTCCTCTGTACTCTCTCTATTCTCTCTGTTCTAAATAGCCTACCCCTTATTTTTAAACTGTGGACCCTGATTCTGGACTCCCCCAACATGGGGAATATGTTTCCTGCCTCCTTAATAATCTTATATGTTTCAATAATTGGCCTCCTACAGCTAAAAAAATCTTTCCAAAAAATGCTACCTGAAATGTCTTTTTGCCTTTAATCCCAAATATTATTTGGGCCACTATCGTGCTATTTGCATCCATTTCCTCTCGATTTCCTGACTGCCAATCACCCCCCACCCCCCCGGACACTTATTATTATTTATTCAAATCGCTTGCTATGTCGCTCTTCAAGGGAGATGCTAAATGCATTTCGTTGTCTCTGTTCTGTACACTGACAATGACAATTAAAATTGAATCTGAATCTGATGTTCCAAGGCAAATCTTTCTCAATCAAATCCCATCAGCCAATCATCGTGATAGTTTTCTGGACACAGCTGGTGACTCAAACCCTCTGCCCTGCGGGAAGTAATGGTTTTTAACTGCAAAGTGAATAATAACAAAATGTACAGTTGCAGCATTAATCATCAAGATTAGAAGTGTAAGTACAATTCAGAATGATTCAAGCCTAGAGGCACTGTAAATATCCATCAACCTATGATTCACACATACTCCCCAAATCTACTGACTCTCTCTGCAAACCCTCACTGGATCCCCACTACACTCTGTTCCTGTATATTTTTGTTGGGGTATATCCACATTCCGAAGCTCACCTGGATAAGCCTGGAAGTTCTGTGCTGTACCACTTTCTCCCGCCCACTCCCTACGCATTTAAAAAAAAATCAAAAATGTTATTCAATTATTAAAAAAATAATCTGTACACTACAATAAAACAAGCCAGAACCCACCAGCATAATACAATACAAACATATATCCATAATAATCTACAATACAACTATGATATAATCCTTATTGAGGATACATTCAACACCCAGCGGTCCCGGAACTCCCTCAGGGTGCCCGTAGACAGGGCGTATTCCCTTTCTAATCCCACCTGGGCACGGACGTAACCCCGGAAAAGGGGCAGGCAGCCGGCTCGGGTAGAGCCCTCCGCCGCCTTGCGCCGTGACTCGCAGATGGCCAGCTTGGCCAGGCCCAGGAGCAACCCAACCAGGACATCTTCAGCCCTACCCTCTCCCCTACGCACAGGGTGTCCAAAGATGAGGATGGTGGGTGAGAAATGCAGCCAGAAGGCAAGGAGCATCCCCTTTAGATATTCAAACAGGGGCTGCAGCCTCACGCACTCCATGTACACGTGGTACACAGACTCTTCCAGCCCGCAAAAGTGGCAGGCGGCTGGCGAGTCTGTGGACCGCGAGAGAAACAGGTTGCAGGGAACACCTCGGTGCAATACCCTCCACCCCAGGTCCCCAATGTAGAGGGGGAGAATCCCTGCGTAGAGGGACCCCCACCGGGGGCCCCCCTCGCGACCGGAAGGCAACACCTTGGTGTCCGGACAGTGGACCATGGCGAGGAAGTGCAGGGAGTGGAGGAGGAGGGAAATAAAGGGTGTCGAGGAAAGGCGGCTCAAATTGTATGGGACCGGCTACTCTCTACAAAATTACAGAGGTCAGTTCATGAGGTTTAAGCTTATTGTTGTCACGTGTACCGAGGTACAGTGAACAGCTTTGTTTTGTGGGCTACCAAATCAAATCTGATAACACTACACATAAATACATTAAAACTCAAGTACAATGGGTAAAGTGAAGGGAAAGATACAGGGTGCAGAATACCGTTCTCAGCATTGTAGCGCATCAGTTTCAGACACAAAGTCCAATGTCCGCAATGGGGGTAGAGGTGAATCAGATTATGAAAGGACCGTTCAGAAGCCGGCCAAAAGAGGGGTAAAAGCCGTTCCTAAGTCTATAAGGCCTACCATATGGATTGGGGCGGCCTTTCCTACCGGAGACCAGAGCTTCGGCAGCGGCGGCGTGGCGCTGGATTCACCGTGGAGCGGGCGATACCTACCTGGATCGCCGTTTGAAGCTCCGGAGCGTTGGGCCCGCTGCTCCAACATCGCGGGGCTGTGGTTCACGGAGCTCCCAAAGCGGGCAGCGTTGACCGACATTGCGGAGTCCCTTGGGCCCTTTGCCGGTGTTGAATCTCCGCCCGGCGCGGCCTGGGGACGTCGGGAGCTGCGGACTCCAGTGGGAAGCGGCCGGTTTGGAGGTCCAAGCCGCTGAGGTTGGCCTCCCGTTCCGACGCCGGAGTTCCAACGTCCCGGCGAGCGGGCCTGAGTGGCGGGCTGCCCGTAGCGGCGACTGCGGAGGGCTCCGGAGGCCCCGACCACGGGTGAACATCAGAGGAAGATGGCTGACTTTGGTGCCTTCCCTCACAGTGGGAAACTTTTGATTCTGCTGTGTGGGGATGTTTTATGTTGAACTCTATCCTGTGTTGTGTTCTTTATTTTATTGTATGGGCTGTATGGTGACCACATTTCATTGTGCCAACTGGCACATGTGACAAATAACCATATAACCATATAACCAATTTTACAGCACGGAAACAGGCCATCTCGTCCCTTCTAGTCCGTGCCGAACACGTATTCTCACCTAGTCCCATATACCTGCACTCAGACCATAACCCTCCATTCCCTTCCCATCCATATAACTATCCAATTTATTTTTAAATGATAAAAACGAACCTGCCTCCACCACCTTCACTGGAAGCTCATTCCACACAGCCACCACTCTCTGAGTAAAGAAGTTCCCCCTCATGTTACCCCTAAACTTCAGTCCCTTAATTCTCAAGTCATGCCCCCTTGTTTGAATCTTCCCTACTCTCAGTGGGAAAAGCTTTTCCACGTCAACTCTGTCTATCCCTCTCATCATTTTAAAAACCTCTATCAAGTCCCCCCTTAACCTTCTGCGCTCCAAAGAATAAAGCCCTAACTTGTTCAACCTTTCTCTGTAACTTAATTGCTGAAACCCAGGCAACATTCTAGTAAATCTCCTCTGTACCCTCTCTATTTTGTTAAATCTATCTTGTACCTTGTATCTTGTAGTGGTGTGCATTACAAGCATTTGTGCCTTCTGCCTGAGGTGAGCAGGGGAAATAAGGAATGATTGGGGTGGGCCAAGCCTATGATTATGTTGGCCGCTTTTCTGATGCAGCGTGAGGTGTAGATGGAGTCAAAAGTCTGGTCTGTGCGATGGCCTGGGCTACATCTACAACTCTCTGCAACTTCTCTACAGTGTTGTCGAGCAGAGGGATCTAGGACTGCAGGTGCATGGTTCCTTGAAGGTCGAGTCGCAGGTGGATAAGGTGGTCAAAAAGGCTTTTGGCACCTTGGCCTTCATCAGTCAGTGTATTGAGTATCGACGTTGGGAGGTCATGTTGCAGTTGTATAAGACATTAGTGAAGCCGTATTTACAGCATTGTGTTCAGTTCTGGGCACCATGTTATAGGAAAGATGTTGTCAGGTTGGAAAGGGTTCAGAGAAGATTTCCAGGGATGTTGCCAGGACTAGAGGGTGTGAGCTATAGGGAGAGGTTGAGTAGGCTGGGTCTCTATTCCATGGAGCGCAGGAGGATGAGGGGTGATCTTATAGAGGTGTATAAAATCATGAGAGGAATAGATCGGGTAGATGCACAGAGTCTCTTGCCCAGAGTAGGGGAATCGAGGACCAGAGGACATAGGTTTTAGGTGAAAGGGGAAAAGATTTAATAGGAATCTGAGGGGTAACTTTTTCACACAAAGGGTGGTGGGTGTATGGAACAAGCTACCAGAGGAGGTAGTTGAGGCTGGGAATATCCCAACATTTAGACAGGTACATGGATAGAACCGGTTTGGAGGGATATGGACCAAGTGGGACTAATGTAGCTGGGACATGTTGGCCGGTGTGGGCGCGTTGGGCCGAAGGGCCTGTTTCCACACTGTATCACTCTATGACCCCACCTATCTGCCAATCAATCCCTCCTTACCTGGATCTACCTATCACTTGGCAGTTTTTGCCCCACCCCTACCCTCCAGCTCTTTCTGCCAGGAATCTTGAAGTCCTGAAGAAGGGTCTGGACCCGAAACGTCCATTCATTTCCCTTCATGGATGCTGCCCGACCAGTTTTGTTCTTTCAACAGTCTGATTTGTTTTGCTCTTGTACTCAACGCCTTGTCTAATGAAGGTCAAGATGCTAAACATGTTCTTGACCTCCCTGTCTACCTGTGTCGCCACTGTGAGGGAGTTATGCACTTGTATCTCTCAAAGGTGGGTGCGGGCTCAGTGGGCTTTGTAGACTAATTGGGGTCTATGGTGTGGAGGGTGGATGCAAAGGTGGGAGAATATAGAACTGATGGGCACATGGTCAATGGTCGGCACGGACTCGGTGGGCCGAAGGGCCAGTTTCCACACTGTATTTCTAAACTAAACTAAACTAAACTCCATGAGATAGACACAAAAAGCTGGAGTAACTCAGCGGGACAGACAGCATCTCTGGAGCAAACGAATAGATGCATTTTTTTTGTCGAGAAGCTGGAGTAACTAAACAGGTCAGACAGGAGAGAAGGAATGCGACGGTTCGGGTCGAGACCCTTCTTCTGGCTGAACCCAAAACATCACTTATTTCTTCTCTCCCGTCTGATCCGTTGAGTTACTCCAGCTTTGTAACTCCAAGCTTTTGGTGTGCTGGCCTTTATAAATCAGAGCATTGAGTATAGAAGTTGGGATGTAATTTTAAAATTGTACAAGGCATTGGTGAGGCCAATTCTGGAGTATGGTGTACAATTTTGGTCGCCTAATTATAGGAAGGATATCAACAAAATAGAGAGAGTACAGTAGAGATTTACTAGAATGTTACCTGGGTTTCAGCAACTAAGTTACAGAGAAAGGTTGAACAAGTTAGAGCTTTATTCTTTGGAGCGCAGAAGGTTAAGGGGGGACTTGATAGAGGTTTTTAAAATGATGAGAGGGATAGACAGAGTTGACGTGGAAAAGCTTTTCCCACTGAGAGTAGGGAAGATTCAAACAAGGGGACATGACTTGAGAATTAAGGGACAGAAGTTTAGGGTTAACATGAGGGGGAACTTCTTTACTCAGAGAGTGGTGGCTGTGTGGAATGAGCTTCCAGTGAAGGTGGTGGAGGCAGGTACGTTTTTATCATTTAAAAATAAATTGGATAGTTATATGGACGGGAAAGGAATGGAGGGTTATGGTCTGAGCGCAGGTATATGGGACTAGGGGAGAATACGTGTTCGGCACGGACTAGAAGGGTCGAGATGGCCTGTTTCCATGCTGTAATTGTTATATGGTTATATGGTTATATGGTTATTATGTGAAGAGACCTGGTTGTGGTTGAATGTTTATAGAGTCATAGTGTCACCTGGAACACTTCAGCCCAACACACCCATGCTGACCAAGATGTCCGCATCTACACTCGTCCCATTTGCCCGTATTTGGCCCATATTCCAATGAAACTTTCCTATTCATGTAACCACCCAAGTCTTTAGATTTCAGGCCTTCCAGATGCAGCGTGTGGTCCACCGAGTCCTCGCTGACCAGCCAGCACGATCCCACACACTAGGGACAAATTACAATTTATCAAAGCCAATTAACCTACAACCGCAAGAAATGCAACACCTGTCCCTTCACCTCCCCCCTTGACTCCATTCAAGGTCCCAAGCAGTCGTTCCAAGTGCGACAAAGGTTCACCTGCATCTCCTCCAACCTCATCTACTGCATCCGCTGCTCTAGATGTCAGCTGATTTACATCGGGGAGACTAAGTGTAGGTTGGACGATCGTTTCGCCGAACACCTCCGCTCAGTCCGCAATAACCAACCTGACCTCCCGGTGGCTCAGCACTTCAACTCCCCCTCCCATTCCCAATCCGACCTCTCTGTCCTGGGTCTCCTCCATTGCCAGAGTGAGCAACAGTGGAAATTGGAGGAACAGCACCTCATATTCCGCCTGGGTTGCTTGCGTCCGGATGGCATTAACGTTGAATTCTCCCAATTTTGCTAGCCCTTGCTGTCTCCTCCCCTTCCTTAACCCTCGAGCTGTCTCCTCCCACCCTCCTATCCGCCCGCCCTCGGGCTCCTCCTCCTCCCCTTTTCCTTCCTTCTCCCCCCCCCCCCCCCCCCCCCCCCCCCCCCCCCCATCAGCCTGAAGAAGGGTTTCGGCCCGAAACGTCGCCTATTTCCTTCGCTCCATAGATGCTGCTGCACCCGCTGAGTTTCCCTAACAATTTTGTGTACCTTTAACCTACAAACCTGTACATCTTTGAAGTGTGGGAGGAAACTGAAGCACCCAGAGGAAACCTGTGCGGTCACAGGGAGAACGTGCAAACTCCGTAGAGGCAGCACCCGTAGTCAGGATCAAACTCGGGTCTCTGGCGCTGTGAGGTAGCTACTCTACCGCTGCGCCAGTAACCCACCCAAGTGTCTTTTAAATAATGTTTTTGTACCTTTCTTAACTCTCTCGTCTGGCAGCTCGTTCCAAAAACCCACCACCCTCTGTATGGAAAAAGGATGCCCTGTTAAATCTTTCCCCTCTCATCTTAAACACGTATCCTCTGATTCTTGATTCCACGGAATAAACTCCTTGCCTGCCCAATCTCTACCTAAACTTGGCCCTTGATCTCTGGCTTGAGTTGGGATAATATATTGAAAGGAAAGACAGTGTACTGACAGTGGTTAGTACTTAACAAAATAATGCAGAATTTGCAAAATAAAATTCCTCTAAGGCATAACTAACAGCAAAAGTGATTCATCCATGGCTGACAAGGTGTATTACAGGGAGAGGCTTATAAGGTTGCCAGAACGGGCAGCAAGCCTGAGGAATGGGAGGATATTAAAACTCAGTAAAGAAGAAATAAGAAATGATAAAAGAAAGTTAGATAGAGCTCTTAGGGATTGCGGAATTAAGGATACAGAGACAAGACAGGAACGGGGTACTGATTTGGGGATGATCACATTGCCATGGCGGTGCTGGCTCGAAGGGCTGAATGGCCTACTCCTGCACCTATTGTCTATTGTCCAAAGAGAGAGTCACAAGGAACTGCAGATGCTGAAATCTAAAGTGAAACACAAAGTGCTGGAGTAACTCGGTGGGTCAGGCAGTGTCTGTGGAGGGAATTTGCTGGTGTAATCCAGCCTGTCCCACTGAGTTACTCCAGCACTGCATGTCTATCTGAGGAGGGAACGGACAGGCGACGTTTCGGGTCAGAATCCTTCTTCAGACTCATTGTCGTGGTGGGGAGAAAGGCAAGGTCTGGCAAGTGATAGGTGGATAGACACAAAGTGCTGGAGTAACTCAATCATGTGTTATATAATTGTATGCATCTATATCACATTTATATATGTGGGTATAACAAATATATATGTGTATATATAGTTGACTTTAGGGTGCATACAAGCAGTTGTGAACAATGGGATTAGATGAATTACAGAGTGCAAATTTAATACAAACTGAATTCAAACACAGGCCATGAGCCATTTAAAAAGAACATTTAAAAAACATTAAAAAAATATGCAAACTGTCCCCCTGCAACGCTGATTACACTGCGAGAGGCATAACTGAAGTCGGGTCGGGATTACTAAAATGGCGGAAGTTCTGCTCCATTGCGTACTACACATAAGTCTATTGGATTTTGCAGGAGTGAACCATCTTGGTCTGCTCTAAGACCTTTGGGCAGGCAGCATCTCTGGAGAACATGGATGGGTGAGGTTTGGGGTCGGAACCCTTCTTCAGAAGTGATAGGTGGTAACGAGTTGGGGGGGGAGAGATGGGTGGACAAAGGCAAGAGATGAAAAAGAGACTAAATGGTGTCAGATAAGGAGAGAGGAGGAGAGATGTGTAAAGCCAGAGGAATGGATAGAGGTGGAGGGGGACAAGGGGAGGGAGGAGAGATGCAGGGTGGATGCATCGGGGTGAGGCTAGAGACAGGAGAAGAGGGAAAGGAAGCTTAAAACATTGCAGAATTCAATGTTCACACTGTTGTTAAAGAAAGGTGAGATTGAATATGAAAGTGGAGTACATATAAGCACACACATGCCCTGTGAGTTTTAAATGGTAAGTGAAAAGGATAAAATGAGCAAGAACAAGTTTACAGATTAACTTAAGGAGTTTATAATGGGAATAAGGAAAATGGCAAAGAAAATAAACAATTATTTTACCTGTCTCAAAGAAGGTACACAAAAGGACACAGAGTGCTGGAGTAACTCAGCGGGTCAGGCAGCATCTGTGGAGAACATGGATAGGTGACGTTTCACAGAGTGCTGGAGTAACTCAGTGGGTCAGGCAGCATCTGTGGAGAACATGGATAGGTGACGTTTCACAGAGCGCTGGAGTAACTCAGTGGGTCAGGCAGCATCTGTGGAGAACATGGATAGGTGACGTTTCACAGAGTGCTGGGGTAACTCAGCGGGTCAGGCAGCATCTGTGGAGAACATGGATAGGTTTGGATAACTAGAAGTTAGCAAAAGTGTTACTGTAAGAGGATGGCACGGTGGCACAGTGGTAGAGTTGCTGCCTCACATCCCCAGAGATCCAGGTTCGATCCTGACTACGGCCGCTGTCTGTACGGAGTTTGTACGTTCCCCCGTGACCGCGCGGGTTTTCTCCGGGTGCTCCGGTTTCCTCCCACGCTCCAAAGACGTGCGGGTTTGTAGGTTAATTGGCTTATGTAAATTGTAAATTATCCCTCGTGTGTAGGATAGTGTTAGTGTACGGGGTGATCGGTGGTCGGCGCGCACTCGGGAGGCGAAGGACCTCTTTCCGCGCTGTATTTCTAAAGTTTAAAGCCAAAACTGAAGGCATCAAATAAAAGTCATGACAACAATAGTCCAAGATGGCGGCGCTGCCTTAGCAGCTGCGGCTCGCCTGCAGTCCGTCTGGTTTCTTTCGTTTTTTTTGTTGTTCTTTTGTCCTGTTTTAGTTAATCTTTGGTTTATTAGGTTGTGTATGTGTGTGGGTGGAGGGGAGAAACATGTTTTTGGTCTCTTCCTTTGGGGGGGATGTGACGTTTCTTGTCGTATCCCCCGTCTCCGTCTGTGCCGAGGCCTAATTAGCGGAGCTGGTGGCCGCGGAGCTGGGGCAGCGGTTCCGACTCCGGAGCTGCGGTGTTCCGACCGCAGCGGCGACCTGGCCTCAGAGATACAACATTACAATACAATACAATTTATGGCAATTTGAGCCTCAGTGAGGCTCAAACGAAATTCCGTTTCCACAGCCATACAAACAAAGACAATTCCTAGACATACACACAATTTAATTCACACAAACATCCATCACAGTGGACCCACTGTGATGAAAGGCAAAGTATTTTATCTCCCATGTTCTCCATTTCTCTCCCAATGTCCAAGCCCCAGGTGGGCGATGATAAGTCCCACGGACATTTTAGGCCGCGCGGGGCGATATACGGCCCTGCTCCCGGTCTAAACGTCTCGAAGTTGGAGCCCCCGGTGGGTGCTGTATTGTCCCATGGCCATGAAGCCGTGCCTGGCGATGTACGGCCCCGCTCCGGATCGTTCCAACCCCGCGACACGGGCTGGAGAAGTCGCGTTGCAGGAGCTCCGGGAAGCGGTCTCTCCCCCCCGACCCACGTGCCCCCGATGTCCCATCCACCGGACCCGCAGCTGCATTGCTGGAGCCTCCGAGCCCCAGGAATCGAGTCACAGCAGCGAGTCACCACCGTTCCCCACGCTCCGAGGCCGGCCAGCCCCACGATGGTGAGTAGTCCGCAGCTCCGCAGTCTCCCGAGCCCCCGGGTCGTTCAGGTTGGAGGCCGCTCCACGGTGCTAGGCCCCAACGACAACGGAGACCCGACAGGGAAAATGGGGCAGTGTTCCGGCAACAGCGGCTACCCGACCCGACCGCGGGCCCAGTGTCGGGAGCTCGCAGGTTACAGGTTGCGGACCTGTTTTCCAGAGCTCCCGCAACAACAGCTGCGTCCGCTGGACTGGAGGGCGGCAGCTTCGGTGGCTTCGACCACCCCGGGCCGCGGAGTTTGAACCGGCCCGTTCGCGGAGCTCGGATTACGCCGCGGGACTGACATTACTTACCATCGCCCGGCGGGGTCATAACATCTGAAGCCTGGATCGCCTCGGCACAGATGGAGAACAAGAAGGGATGAAACAAAGACTTAAGATTTTTGCCTTCCACCACAGTGAGGAGGTGCCTGGTGAACCCACTGTGGTGGATGTTAATTTGTGTTTATTGTGTGTTTTTATCATATGTAGGACTGCAAGGCAACAAAATTTCGTTCAGACCGCAAGGTTACTTTGACTTTGATTAGTTAGGCTGCATTTGATGTACTCCAGATAGTCACAATATGCTGAAGAGATTGGACAAAGTTAGATTGTGTAAGGGGGTCAGGCAGCATCTCTGGAGAAAAGGAATAGGTGATGTTTTGGGACGAGACCCCGCCTCATACTTGGCATTTCAGGTGGAGACCCTTCTTCAGAGTGGAGTACTGCATGCAGTTCGGCGGGCCAAATGGCAGACTCGGGCCTGTTTTTTCACTGTAACTCTAACCTCTAAAGTAAAAGCATCTGTTGGTCCTTGTGTGGCCTTTATATTATCATTATTGCCCCTCATTGATGTCTGGGACTTAGAAACATAGAAACATAGAAAATAGGTGCAGGAGTAGGCCATTCGGCCCTTCGAGCCTGCACCGCCATTCAATATGATCATGGCTGATCATCCAACTAAGTATCCTATACCTGCCTTCTCTCCATACCTCCTGATCCCTTTAGCCACAAGGGCCACATCTAACTCCCTCTTAAATATAGCCAATGAACTGGCCTCAACTACCTTCTGTGGCAGAGAATTCCACAGATTCACCACTCTCTGTGTGAAAAATGTTTTCCTCATCTCGGTCCTAAAAGACTTCCCCCTTATCCTTAAACTGTGACCCTTTGTTCTGGACTTCCCCAACATCAGGAACTAGCATCTAGCCTGTCCAACCCCTTAAGAATTTTGTAAGTTTCTATAAGATCCCCCCTCAATCTTCTAAATTCTAGCGAGTACAAACCGAGTCTATCCAGTCTTTCTTCATATGAAAGCCCTGCCATCCCAGGAATCAGTCTGGTGAACCTTCTCTGTACTCCCTCTATGGCAAGAATGTCCTTCCTCAGATTAGGAGACCATAACTGTACGCAATACTCCAGGTGTGGTCTCACCAAGACCCTGTACAACTGCAGTAGAACCTCCCTGCTCCTATACTCAAGTCTTAGTCAATATCTTTACATTCATCGATATCTGAGGAAGGATGTGCTGGCTCCAGAGAGGGACCAGAAGAGGTTTACAAGAATGATCCCAGGAATGTGTAGGTGTGATGGAATTCTTTGCCACAGAAGGCTGTGGAGGCCAACTCAGTGGATATTTTTAAGGCAGTGGTTGATAGATTCAAGAGTTCAAGTTCAAGTTCAAGTTACATTTATTGTCACATGCACCAATTGGTACAGTGAGATTTGAGTCGGGGCCTTGAACCCTCCGCAGTCGCCGCTACGGACAGCCCGATGCTCAGGCCCGGGATGATCAGCGCTCCAGCGTCGGTACAGAGAACACTCTCAGCGGCTTGGAGTTTCCGAATTGGCCGAATTCTTGATTAGTACGGGTGTCAGGGGTTATGGGGAGAAGGCAGGAGAATGGGGTTAGGAGGGAGAGATAGATCAGCCACGATAGAATGTCGGAGTAGACTTGATCAATCAATAGTCAATAGTCAATAGTCTATTTAATTGTCATTTGGACCCCTGGAGGTCCAAACGAAATGCCGTTTCTGCAGCCATACATTACACACAAATAGACCCCAGACACAACATAATTACATTTTACATAAACATCCATCACATAGCTGTGATGGAAGGCCAAAAAAAACTTATCTCTCCACTGCACTCCCCCCCCCCCCCCCCCCCCCCCGATGACAGAGTCAAAGTCAAAGCCCCCGGCTGGCGATGGCGATTGTCCCGCGGCCATTAAAGCCACGCCGGGTGGTGCGAAGTCGCACACCGGGTCTTGGTGTTGGAGCCCCCGGTGTGCGCTCGCAGAGTCCCGCGGCCATTCCAAGCCGCGTGGGGCGGTGATGTCAGGCCCCGCTCCAGGAGCTCTTCGACCCCACAACTCGGGCGGGAGAAGTCGCCGTTGCAGGAGCCCTGAAAAGCGGTCTCCCTCCAGGGATCCGCGGGCTCCCGGTGCCGCCGTCCGCAGACCCGCAGCAGCAGCCTCCGCATCAGCAGCAGCAGCAGCAGCAGCAACAGCAGCGGCAGCGGCAGCGCTCCTCCACCGCTCCACCCGCTCCAGACTCGGCCAGCTCCGCGACAGTGAGGTGAGTCGGCACCAGAGTCCCCGGCTTCTCCTGTTGGAGGCCGCTCCTCGTTGCAGCCCCAACGACAACTGAGACCCGACGAGAAAAGGTCGGGTCTCCAGTGCAGGGAGAGATTTAAAAGTTTCCCCCTCCCTCCCCCACCCCACCCCCACCCCCCCCACACACACACCCCAACATAAAATAACAAAAACTACATATAAACATAGACAAAAAATAATAAAAACGCGGACAGGCTGCAGAGGCCGCTGCTGACCAGAGTCGCGCCGCCTACCGGATTTGCCGAATGGGCTAATTCAGATGGGCCGAAAGGCCTAATTCTGCTCCTATTACCAATGACCTCATGACCATTTCCATCTCTCCGTCCGTCCCACCCTCTCTGTGGGTTATTGTTTGTAAATCTGCCTGCTTGACAATGAATCAGTGCAAAGTCAGAGACAATTAGGCACCAGAGTGGTCCCAAGGGCACTGCCAATTGTAATTCCCTCTCAATCAAGATCTCCACCAGCGGCTAATTGCAATTTCCTTTCCTAGAATCACTTCCAGGTTTTATGCTGAATTCCCCCAGTGGCTTTCAATTTTATTATTTCTAAAATAAATGTATTTTAAATGCAATGAAGTAGCCAGGGGACAACTCACTAATGAACCTAAAACAGATGAAGACACAAAGTTAGACACAAAATGCTGGGGTAACTCAGCGGGGCCGACTGCATCTCAAGATCGAAGGACCTATTCCTTCTCCCCGAAGATGCTGCCTGTCCTGCTGAGTTGCTCCAGCATTTTGTGTCTATAACCATATAACCATATAACAATTGCCACACGGAAACACGCCATCTAGGCCCTACAAGTCCGTGCCAAACAACTTTTTTTCCTTAGTCCCACCTGCCTGCACTCATACCATAACCCTCCATTCCCTTCTCATCCATATGCCTATCCAATTTATTTTTAAATGATACCAACGAACCTGCCTCCACCACTTCCACTGGAAGCTCATTCCACACCGCTACTGCTCTCTGAGTAAAGAAGTTCCCCCTCATGTTACCCCTAAACTTCTGTCCCTTAATTCTGAAGTCATGTCCTCTTGTTTGAATCTTCCCTATTCTCAAAGGGAAAAGCTTGTCCACATCAACTCTGTCTATCCCTCTCATCATTTTAAAGACATCTATCAAGTCCCCCCTTAACCTTCTGCGCTCCAGAGAATAAAGACCTAACTTATTCAACCTTTCTCTGTAACTTAGTTGTTGAAACCCAGGCAACATTCTAGTAGATCTCCTCTGTATGCTCTCTATTTTGTTGACATCCTTCCTATAATTAGGCAACCAAACTTGTACACCATACTCCAGAATTGGCCTCACCAATGCCTTGTACAATTTTAAACATTACATCCCAGCTTCTATACTCAATGCTCTGATTTATAAAGGCTAGCATACCAAAAGCTTTCTTTACCACCCTATCTATATGAGATTCCACCTTCAAGGAACCTTCTATCTTCTATCTTCGGTGTAAACAAGCAACTGCAGTTCCTTCCTACATGTAAAGATACAAAGTGCTGGAGTAACTCAGTGGGTCAGGCAGCATCTGTGGAGGACATGGATAGGTGATGTTTTTGGTTTGGGTCCCTTCTTCAGAATGAATGTAGAGGGGGAGAAAGTTGGAAAAGAGTAGCGGGGGCAGGACAAAGCCCGGCAAGTGATAAGGAGTAAGCCATTTAGAACGGAGACGAGGAAACACTTTTTCTCACAGAGAGTTGT
This sequence comes from Leucoraja erinaceus, assembly GCF_028641065.1. NCBI lineage: Eukaryota > Metazoa > Chordata > Chondrichthyes > Rajiformes > Rajidae > Leucoraja > Leucoraja erinaceus. The sequence continues at coordinate 32,208 of NW_026576789.1, read as the reverse complement.
GAGTCTGTGGAATTCTCTGCCTCAGAGGGCGGTGGAGGCAGGTTCTCTGGATGCTTTCAAGAGAGAGCTATATAGGGCTCTTAAAAATAGCGGAGTCAGGGGATATGGGGAGAAGGCAGGAATGGGGTACTGAGTGGGGATGATCAGCCATGATCACATTGAATGGCAGTGCTGGCTCGAAGGGCCGAATGGCCTACTCCTGCACCTATTGTCTATTGTCTGTTGTATATAGGTGGTGGAATGCATCTTGTCTGGAAATATTACCATCTGGTTTGGGAATTTTGGGACTGAAAGGTCTGAATGACAATAAAGGAAATTCAATTCAATTCATTACCATCTGGTTTGGGAATTGCTCTGCCAAGGACAAGAAGGCTCTGCAGAGAGTAGTGCGTTCGGCCGAACGCACTATGGGAAATTCACTCGCTCCCCTGCAGGAACTATACATCAGGAGGTGCAACTCCAGAGCCAACAAGATCATGGGAGACCCCTTCCACCCCTGCAACGGACTGTTCCAGCTGCTACGGTCAGGCAAACGCCTCCGTTGCCATGCTGTGAGAACGGAGAGGTTGAAAAGGAGTTTCTTCCCAGAGGCCATTCGGACTGTAAATCTCACCAGGGACTAACTTTACTGAACGTTTTTCCTTCCAATATTTAATATGTAAAATAATATGTGTGTTATGATTGCGTTTATAATTTGTTTGGTTGTTTGTTTGTTTGTCTTTTTGCACACAAGTCCGCGAGCATTGCCACTTTCATTTCACTGCACATCTCGTATGTGTATGTGACAAATAAACCTGACTTGACTTGACTTGACGAACAAGGATCAGCAGATTCGCAGTTATACCAAAGAATGGCACAAAGTGCTGGAGTAACTCAGCGGGTCAGGCATCATCTCTGGAGAAAAAGCATGGGTGACGTTTCGGGCTGGGAAGTGAAGAACTTCTGAAGTAGGGTCCCGACCCAACACCGTGTGACCCATACCTTCTCACCTGAGATGCTGCCTGACCCACTGAGTTGTTCCAGCACTTTATGTCTGTAAGTGATAGATGGATACAGGCGAGGAGAGGGTGTGAGTGAGCAGATTTAAGTTCAGTCTAGTTTAGCTTAGAGATACAGCGTGGAGAGAGGCGCTTCAGTCCACGCTGACCAGCGATCACCCCGTACACTCACACTGTCCAACACACACTAGGGACAATTTATCATTTCTACTGAAGTCAAGTAACCTACACGTCTTTGGAGTGCGTGAGGAAACTGGAGCACCCTGGGGAAAGCTCAGACAGTCACGGCGAGGACGTGCAAACTCCGTGCAGACAGTCAGGATCGAACCCAGGTCTCTGGCGCTGTGAGGCAGCAATTCTACCGCTGCTCCACTGTGCTACCCAAATGGTTGGGCAAAGATCAGAGAAGGAAAGAAGACAAAAGGCTAGAGATACGGTGATAAGAAGAGAAATGTTCAAAGGTTCTTTATTTGTTACATACACCAATTGGTGTAGTGGAATGCGGATAGCCATTGCAGCACGTTGAAAATAATACAGCATAGCAATAATAAAGGCATTTAAACATAAAAACATCCCCCATTATGAGGGAAGGCACAAAGTCCAGTCCCCATCCCCATGTCCACCCATAGTTGGACTTTATCTTGCATTAAACTTTAAACCTTTTATTCTGTATCTGTACATTATGCACAGCTCTGTTGTAATCATGTATTGTCTTTCTGCTGACTGGATAGCAAAAGCTCTTCACTGTACCTCGGTACACGTGACATTAATAAAGAACCTCATCTATCCTGTACATCCATGTGCCTGTCGAAGAGCAGCTTAAGTGCCACTATCGTATCTGCATATTTTGTTCCTAAGCAGGTTTTATCCTTCTTGCTGATTTCCAATCTAACCGTTAATGCGGCACGGTGGCGCAGCGTTAGAGCCACTGCCTCACAGCACAAGAGACCCAGGTTCGATCCCGACTACGGGTTCTGTCTGTACGGAGTTTGTACGTTCTCCCCGTGACCCGCGTGGGTTTTCTCTGAGATCCCCGGTTTCCTCCCACACTCCAAGGACGTACAGGTTAGTAGGATAATCAGCTTGGGTAAAATTGTAAATTGTCCCTGGTGTGTGTAGGGTAGTGTTATTGTGCGGAGGTCGCTGGTCAGAGCGGATTCGGTGGGCCGAAGGGCCTGTTTCCGCACTGTTTCTCTCAACTAATCTAAACACAACTAAAGTGGTTCTCTAGTTCCCAACCAAAGTCACATTTTAACCTATTAGGCCTGCATGATATTGTACCGGGCGTTGTACTTCCAGTGGCGTTGGTGCCAGCAGCCTCCACCTTCAGCCGGGTATCTTTTTGTTTTTTTGTTTATTTAGTTGTGTAAAAGTGTGTTTTTTTGTGTTTTTTTGTGTTTTCATGTGGGGGAAGAGGGCACGGTGCGGGGGATACCGTACTTCAGCCGCTTCCTGGTGAGGACGCGACTATTATTCGAGTCGCGTCCTCGCCCCACACCCCCCCCCCCCCCCCCCCCCCCCCCCCCACACAGCGGCCTACCTACCTGGATTGGCGCGGCCTTTCCTGCCAGGATCGACCAGAGCTCCAGCAGCGGCGGGACAGCGCTGAAACATCGCGGGGCTGGCGGCGATGCCTTACCGGGGGTCACCGTCTGGAGCCCGGAGTGCTGGACCTGCTACACCGACATCCTGGAGCTGCGGTTTGCGGAGCTCCCAACGCGGGCGGCGCTGATGGACAGCGTGGGGTCCTGTGACTCTGCCCGGCTCGGCCTGCGGCATCGGGAGCTGCGGACTCCGGCTGCGGGAGGCGGCTGATCAGGAGGTCCGGGCCGCTGAGGAGGAGGATGCTCACCATCGGGGATCGGTGTCGGCGTTCCACCAGCCCGGCGTGAGGGCCTGAACATCGGGCCACCCGGGGCGGCGACTGCGGGTGCTCGGAAGGCCCAGACCACGGATGAACATTTGGGAAGATCGGAGGGGAGGCTGGCTGGACAATGGTGCCTTCCTCACCTTGGTGCCACTGTGTTATGTTGCGTCGTGGACTTTCTGTGTTTGTGCTTTTTTTTTAAATTCTATTTTATTTTTTTAAAATGTTTTAATATTTATTATTTATTTATTTTTATGATACTGACTGTAAAGGGAAATTCATTTCGTTGTCCCTAATTGAGACAATGACAATAAATTTGAATACAATACAATAAATACAATGATATACGTAGATAGCGCTCTGCAATTCAATAGCCTCAAATCCAATTCATGTTGTGATTATGGCAGAACTGGTGTTCCGATGCTGGGGAACCAGATAGGTTTTTAATCTCAGTTCATTATTTGTCTGGCCTCCGTTACACCAGCTTTTGAGTGCAATTTTGTGAAAATCCTTCACCCCCAAACAGTATCCAAAATGATATCCTTATTAAAGAGGGAGATGGCCACAGGAGGCTCCTGCCTCTCCTGCCGATCATTATCCAAAACCATTAGTGGACAAAAAATGCTGGAGAATCTCAGCGGGTGAGGCAGAATCTCTGGAGAGAAGGAATGGGCGACGTTTCGGGTCGAGACCATTCTTCAGACTGATGTCGGGGGGGGAAGAAAGGAAGAGGGGGGGGGGGGACTGTGGGCTGTGGGAGAGCTGAGAAGGGGGAGGGGAAGGAGGAAGAAAGCAAGGACTACCTGAAATGAGAGAAGTCTACCCCATCGGTCTGAACATTGACTTCTCTAATTTCAGGTAGTCCTAAATTACACCCCAGCGGTATGAACATTGACTTCTCTATTTTCCAGTAGTCCTTGCTTTCTCCCTCCTTCCCCTCCCCCTTCCCAGCTCGACTTGAAACGTCACCTACTCCTTTTCTCCACTGATGCTGCCTCACCTGCTGAGTTTCCCCTGCATTTTTTGTCTACTTTCGATTTTTCCACCAGTTCCTTCTTAAACACCCAAAACCATTAGTTTAGTTTAGTTTAGTTTTGTTCAGAGATACAGCGCGGAAACAGGCCCTTCGGCCCACCGGGTCCGCGCCGACCAGCGATCCCCGCACCCACTCGAGACAATTTTTACATTTACCAAAGCCAATTCACCTACAAACCTGTACGTCTTTGGAGTGTGGAAGGAAACCGAAGATCTCGGAGTAAACCCACGCAGGTCATAGGGAGAACGTGCAAACTCCGTACAGACAGAACCCATAGTCAGGATGGAACCCGGGCCCCAGCACTGCATTCGCTGTAAGGCCGCAACTCTACCGCTGTGCCACTTTGACTGCCCCTCACCTTGATAGGTTCTATCACAATGTTGAAGAAATCTTTACTCCAGCACTCTGTATCTTGTTGAGACCTTTCTAAAGTGAGGGGGGGGGGGAATGATTTAATATGAATATAGAATTATATTTAATTGAGTATAGAAGCTGGGATGTAATGTTAAAATTGTACAAGGCATTGGTGAGACCAAATCTGGAGTATGGTGTACAATTTTGGTCGCCCAATTATAGGAAGGACGTCAACAAAATAGAGAGAGTACAGAGGAGATTTACTAGAATGTTGCCTGGGTTTCAACAACTAAGTTACAGAGATAGGTTGAATAAGTTAGGTCTTCTCTGGAGCGCAGAAGGTTAAGGGGGGACCTGATAGAGGTCTTTAAAATGATGAGAGGGATAGACAGAGTTGATGTGGACAAGCTTTTCCCTTTGAGAATAGGGAAGATTCAAACAAGAGGACATGATTTCAGAATTAAGGGACAGAAGTTTAGGGGTAACATGAGGGGGAACTTCTTTACGCAGAGAGTGGTAGCGGTGTGGAATGAGCTCCCAGTGGAAGTGGTGGAGGCAGGTTCATTGGTATCATTTAAAAATAAATTGGATAGGCATATGGATGAGAAGGGAATGGAGGGTTATGGTATGAGTGCAGGCAGGTGGGACTAAGGGGAAAAAAAATTTGTTCGGCATGGACTTGTAGGGCCGAGATGGCCTGTCTCCGTGCTGTAATTGTTATATGGTTATATGGTTATATGAACCTAGGGTATAACCTTTTTACACAAAGGCCTGTGGGTGTACTGAATGAGCTGCCGGAGGAGGTAGTTGAGGCAGGGACTATCCCAACATTTACGAAACAGTTAGACAGGTACATGGATTGGATAGGTTTAGCGAGATATGGGCCAGAGCAGATAGACTCAAAAATCTGGAGTAATTCATCGTGTCAGGCAACATCTCTGGAGAAAAGGAACGTGACGTCTTGGGTCGAGACTCTTCCACAGACTGAGAGTCAGGGGAGAGGGAGGCAAGAGGTATGAAAAGGCACAGAACAGGAGGAATCATAGAGGGTGAGCAGCAAGAGAGGGTGTTGCTGAACGAGAGAGGAGGAGAACTTCTTCAAACCAGGATAGGCACAAAAATCTGGAGCAACTCAGCAGGTCAGGCAGCATCTCTGGAGCGATGGAATGGGTGATGTTTTGGGTCAAGACCCTTCTTCAGACTGAGAGTTGGGGGAAAGGGATACGAGAGATATACACGATGATGTAGAGAGATATAGAACAAATGAATGAAAGATATGCAAACAAGTAACAATGATAAAGGAAACAGGCCATGCTAGTTTCAAACTAGGCATACCTTGAGGAGATTTTGCAAAATATATAGGGAGGAACTGCAGATGCTGGTTTACACCGAAGATAGACAAAATGCTGGAGGAACTCAGCTGGACAGACAGCATCTCTGGGGAAGAGGTGACATTTCAGTTTGTTGAACCTTCTACAGACTTAGAGTCAGGGGAAATGTCATAATGTCATAAAGAATAGTAGAATTAGGCCATTCGGCCCATCACGTCTTTACCGCCTTTCATTCAATCATGGCTGATCTATCTCTCCCTCCTAACCCCATTCTCCTGCCTTCTCCTCACAATCTCTGACACCCGTACTGATTGAGAATCTATCTATCTCTGCCTGGGAACTATAGGCCTGTGAGCTTAACATCTGTAGTTGGTAAGTTGCTGGAGAGTATTCTGAGGGATAGGTTATACAGGCATTTGGATGGGCAAGTGCTGATTAGGGATAGTCAGCATGGTTTTGTACGTGGGAGGTCTGATTGACTTTTTTGAAGATGTGACCAAAAAGTTGATGAGGGAAGAGCTGTAGATGTTGTGTACATGGACTTCAGTAAGGTTTCGCATGGTAGGCTGCTCTGGAAGGTTAGATCGCATGGGATCCAAGGAGAGATAGCTGAATGGATAGAAAATGGCTCCATGGAAGGAAGCAGAGGGTGATGGTGGAAGTTTGCTTCTTGGACTGGAGGCCTGTGACTAGTGGTGTGCCTCAGGGTTCGGTACTGGACCCGTTACTGTTTGTCATCTGCATCAATGATTTGGATGAGAACATAGGCATCGGCTTTGAGACATAGGCTTTGAGTATAGGAGCAGGGAGGTTCTACTGCAGTTGTACAGGGTCTTGGTGAGACCACACCTGGAGTATTGCATGCAGTTTTGGTCTCCAAATCTGAGGAAGGACATTATCGCCATAGAGGGAGTGCAGAGAAGGTTCACCAGACTGATTCCTGTGATGTCAGGACTGTCTTATGAAGAAAGACTGGATAGACTTGGTTTATACTCTCTAGAATTTAGGAGATTGAGTCTCCTAATCTTATAGAAACTTACAAAATTCTTAAGGGGTTGGACAGGCTAGATGCAGGAAGATTGTTCCCGATGTTGGGGGAGTCCAGGACAAGGGGTCACACCTTAAGGATAAGGGGGAAATCCTTTAAAACCGAGATGAGGAGAACTTTTTTCACACAGAGAGTGGTGAATCTCTGGAACTCTCTGCCACAGAGGGTAGTTGAGGCCAGTTCATTGGCTATATTTAAGAGGGAGTTAGATGTGGCCCTTGTGGCCAAGGGGATCAGAGGGTATGCAGAGAAGGCAGGTACGGGATACTGAGTTGGATGATCAGCCATGATCATATTGAATGGCGGTGCAGGCTCGAAGGGCCGAATGGCCTACTCCTGCACCTAATTTCTATGTTTCTATGTTTCTATACAGGGCAAGATTAGCAAGTTTGCTGATGATACAAAAGTGAGTGGTTTTGCAGATAGTGATGATGGTTGTGAACGATTGCAGCAGGATGTGGATCGATTGGGCAGGTGGGCGGAGGAATGGTGGATGGAATTTAATACAGAGAAGTGTGAGGTGTTGCATTTTGGGACGTCGAACAAGGGCAGGACCTACACAGTAAATGGTCGGCCTCTGGGTAGTGTTGTAGAGCAGAGGGATCTAGGAGTACAGGTGCATGGTTCCTTGAAGGTCGAGTCGCAGATAGATAAGGTGGTCTAGAAGGCTTTTGGCACTTTGGCCTTCATCAGTCAGAGTATTGAGTATAGAAGTTGAGAGGTCATGATGCAGTTGTATAAGACGTTGGTGAGACTGCATTTAGAATATTGTGTTCAGTTCTGTTATAGGAAAGATATTGTCAAGCTGGAAAGGGTTCAGAAAAGATTTACGAGGATGTTGCCAGGATGTTGCCAGGACTAGAGGGTGCGAGCTATAGGGAGAGGTTGAGTAGGCTGGGTCTCTATTCCATGGAGTGCAGGAGGATGAGGGGTGATCTTATAGAGGTGTACAAAATCATGAGAGGAATAGATCGGGTAGATGCACAGAGTCTTTTGCCCAGAGTTGGGGAATCGAGGACCAGAGGACATAGCTTCAAGGTGAAGGGGAAAGGATTTAATAGGAATCTGAGGGGTAACTTTTTCACACAGAGGGTGGTGGGTGTATGGAACAAGCTGCCAGAGGAGATAGTTGAGGGTGGGACTATCCCAACGTTTAAGAAACAGTTAGACAGGTACATGGATAGGACAGGTTTGGAGGGATATGGACCAAGCACTGGCAACATTGCTCACAATACTCCATATGCAGCCTGACCAGCGCCTTATAAAGGCTCAGCATTACACCCCTGTTTTTGGTAAACAGGCCCTCTTGAAAGGGAAACTAGAAATATGAAAAGTTACAGAGCAGCAGGAATCAGAGGGGGAGCAGCGAGAGAGGGTGTTGGAGAACTCCCATCAGAGAGAGGAGGAGAACCTCTTCAGAGTAGGCACACCTTAGAAACATAGAAATTAGGTGCAGGAGTAGGCCATTCGGCCCTTCAAGCCTGCACCACCATTCAATATGATCATGGCTGATCATCCAACTCAGTATCCTGTACCTGCCTTCTCTCCATACCCCCTGATCCCCTTGGCCACAAGGGCCACATCTAACTCCCTCTTAAATATAGCCAATGAACTGGCCTCAACTACCCTCTGTGGCAGAGAGTTCCAGAGATTCACCACTCTCTGTGTGAAAAAAGTTCTCCTCATCTCGGTTTTAAAGGATTTCCCCCTTATCCTTAAGCTGTGACCCCTTGTCCTGGACTTCCCCAACATCGGGAACAATCTTCCTGCATCTAGCCTGTCCAACCCCTTAAGAATTTTGTAAGTTTCTATAAGATCCCCTCTCAATCTCCTAAATTCTAGAGAGTATAAAGCAAGTAGTATAATTCTAGAGAGTATAAACCTTGAAGCTCAGGCAGGTGGGACCAGTGTAATGGGGCATGTAGGTCGGCCTGGGCAAGTTGGGCTGAAGGGCCTGTTTCCACGCTGTATGACTCTCTCTACCTGTATTTATAATAACAGTTCCATAACATGAGGGCGCCAAGCAAGCATGTCTGCCTTACTCCATCAGCAGGTAACGCCCTTGATGTTGTGTACGTCATCTATATATCTACGTATAGAATAACGCAACGATGTTCGCTGAGTGCATGACAATCACTCGACTATATGCAGGTAGATCGCACACCTTTTCCTCCACCTTACCGTTCCCACCCCAATCTGTTAAAGGTGAATGCGACATTTGTGTAGAATCCATGGGCATTTCATGCTTTGAACATTTATTCTTAGAATGTGGATGTTGCAAGCAAGGTCAGGTTTTAATGCCCACACAAATCATGTCAATAGACAATAGACAATAGACAATAGGTGCAGGAGTAGAGGCCATTCCGCCCTTCGAGCCAGCACCGCCATTCAATGTGATCATGGCTGATCTTCCCCCAATTAGTCCTGCCTTCTCCCCATATCCCCATGACTCCGCTATTTTTAAGAGCCCTATCTAGCTCTCTCTTGAAAGCATCCAGAGAACCTGCCTCCACCGCCCTCTGAGGCAGTAAATTCCACAGACTCACCGCTCTCTGTGGGGAAAAAAGTGTTTCCTCGTCTCCGTTCTAAATGGCTTACTCCTTATTCTAAACTTTATTCTCTTTAGTCTCCTTATGCCCCTGTCCCACTTAGGAAACCTGAACGGAAACCTCTGGAGACTGTGAGCCCCACCCAAGGTTTCCGTGCGGTTCCCGGAGGTTGCAGGTGGTTGCCGGAGGTTGCAGGTAGTGGAAGCAGGTAGGGAGACTAAGTCCCCGGAGGTTTCCATTCAGGTTTCCTAAGTGGGATAGGGGCATTAGTATCCTTAGTCTTATTTAGCTTAGTGATAAAAGAGAGCTCTTCCTGGTCCAGACCCCCAGTATAACAATCCCATTGCTCCCAATACTCCCTCCATTTCCTCCATATCCGTATCCGTGTAACACATTGAGATTAGTTTAGTTTAGAGATGCAGCATAGGAAATACGCTGACCAACGATGACCCATTCACACTGGTGCCCGACGCACTTACAGAAGCCAACTAGTCAGTTCAGCTGAGGCGGTTTAGTTTATTGTTACGTGTACCGAGGTACAGGGAAAAGCTTTTGTTGTGTGCTATCCAGTCAGCAGAAAGCCAATACATGATTACAATCGAGCCAACCTACAAACCCACACATCTTTGTGATGTGGGAGGAAACTGGAGCACCTGGAGGAAACCCACGCGGTCCCGGGGAGAACGTACATGTCCATACAGACAGCACCCATAGTCAGGATCGATCCTAGGTCTCTGGCGCTGCTAGGCAGCAACTCTACTGCTGCGCCACCGTGCCGCCCAATTCTCTCTCAGTTGACCATCAGCAAAGACTATAAAAAGTTGTGACCACTGCCCAGTCCATCACCGGCTTTGACCTCCCCACCGTCGAAGGGATCTATCATAGTCACTGCCTCAAAAGGGCAGCCAACATCATCAAAGACCCACACCATCCTGGCCACACACCTATCTCACCACTGCCATCAGGAAGAAGGTACAGGAGCCTGAAAACTGTAACGTCCAAGTTCAGGAACAGCTTCTTCCCCACAGTATTAAACACTATGAATAATCTCTGAGCTCTGAACTGCAAAAGACTATTATTATTTATTATTTGCACTATATTTGTTATTTATTGAACTTTTCCTTTTTCCCCCCGTTATATACAATGTTTACATATTCACATATTCTGTTGTGCTGCAGCAAGTAAGAATTTCATTGTCCCATCCGTGACATATGACAATAAAACACACTTGACTCTTGACTTGAGCTTTATACAGTAGACTGTTGGTTGTCAATGACCTGCATACCCAATGTCATTGGCTGTTCAAGAAGGGAGCAAAGCAGAATAGTGGGAACTCCAGGCCGGTTAGTGTGACTTCAATAGTTGGTAAGATTTTAGAGTCCATTATAAAGGATGAGGTTACAGGGTACTTAGATGTCCATCATAAAATAGGCATGGCTTTCCCAAGGGGAGGTCTTGCTTGACAAATCCGCTCGAATTCTTTGAGCAAATAAATAGCAGGACAGACAAAGTGGGCGTTGTTTACTTAGATTTTCAGAAAGCCTTTGATAAGGTGCCACACGTGAGGCTGCTATGGAAGATGAGAGCCCACAGTATCAAAGGGTAGATACCAGCATGGATAGCAGGTTGGCTGGATGGCAGAATGCAAAGAGTGGCAATAAAGGGGGCTTTTTCTGGTTGGCTTCCAGTGACTAGCGGAGTTCCGCAGGGGTCAGTGCTGGGGCCACTACTCTTCACGTTGTATATTAATGATTTGGACGAGGGGATTGGAGGTTTTGTGGCCAAGTTTGCGGATGATACGAAAATAGGTGGAGGGGCAGGTAGTGTAGAGAAAGCAGGGACTCCGCAGAAGGCACTTGGACAGGTTGGGAGAGTGGGCAGTGAAGTGGCAGATGGAATATAGTGTAGCAAATAGTCTGAAAAGACTGGACCCTTTCCCAGCCACCCTTCTCCAATCACCACTTCACACCCAATTACCCACCCCCTCCATGCTGCACAACATCACTTCTCCATCATCAACAATAAAAATAGAGGAGGTGGAGATGCTGTTCAGAAGACTGAAAAGCCGGAAACCTACAGGACCGGACAATGTTTCCCCCTCTACTCTTATGCTCTGTGCCAAACAACAGACATTTTCAACCAGTCCCTGCAAACATGTACTGTCCCTGCCTGCTTCAAAGTCTCCACTATTGTCCATGTACCCAAAAAGGCAAGGATTACTAGTCTTAATGACTACAGGCCAGTCGCACAGACCTCTGTAGTCATGAAGACCCTTGAAAGGCTTGTGCTGGTCGTTGAAAAATATCACAAACCCCCTGCTAGACCCCCCTGCAGTTTGCATATCAGGCCAATAGGTCTGTGGATGATACAGTCAACCTGGGCCTGCACTTCATCCTCCAGCACCTAGACCACCAGGGGACCTACGCAAGAATTTTGTTTGTTGATTTTATCTCTGCATTCAACACCATTGTGCCAGAGCTACAACGCTCCAAACTCTCTCAGTTGACTGTGCCTGAACCCCTTTGTCAGCGGATCACCAACTTCCTGACAGACAGGAAGCAGCATGTGAGGCTGGGAAAGCACATCTCGGACCCGCAGACCCTCAGAACAGGAGCACCGCAAGGCTGCGTACTCTCTCCTCTCCTCTACTCTCTCTACACCAACGACTGCACCTCCACTGACTCCTCTGTCAAACTTCTCAAGTTTGCGGACAGCACAACCCTGATTGGACTGATCTAGGATGGGGTGGAATCTGCCTACAACCAGGAAGTGGCACAGCTGGCATCCTGGTGCCATCGCAACAACCTGGAGCTCAATGCTCTTAAGACGGTGGAATTGATTGTAGATTTTAGGAGAGCTCCCCCTCTCCTCCCCTCACCCCACTCACCATCAACAATACCACAGTCACATCTGTCGAGTCATTTAAGTTCCTGGGAACCATCATCTCCGAGGACCTTAAATGGGGGGCTACCATCGACTCCACAGACAAAAAGGCACAACAGAGGATGTACTTCCTACAGCAGCTGAGGAAGCACAATCTGCTCCAGGCAATGATGGTCCAATTCTACACGGCCATCGTAGAGTCTGTTCTCACCTTCTCCATCATGGTCTGGTCTGGTCATGGTCAAGGACTAGAACACAAAAACACGGATGTAATGCTGAGGCTCTGCAATGCGTTGGTCAGGCCACATTTGGAGTATTGTGAGCAGTTTTGGGCACCATATCTGAGGAAGGATGTGCTGGCTATGGAGAGGGTCCAGAGGGGGTTTACAAGAATGATCCCAGGAATGAGTGGGTTAACATATGATGAGCGTTTGATGGCACTGGGCCTGTACTCGCTGGAGTTTAGAAGAATGAGGAAGGACCTCATTGAAACCTTATTGATATTTCTAAGGCAGAGATAGATAGATTCTTGATTAGTACGGGTGTCAGGGGTTATGCGGAGAAGGCAGGAGAATGGGGTTAGGAGGGAGAGATAGATCAGCCATGATTGAATGGCAGAGTAGACTTGATGGGCCAAATGGCCTAATTCTACTCTTATCATATGACCTTATGAACTTGTCGTCTTGTTCGGCAAAGGCTCTGCTCTGGTGTTGTACTGTTCTATGTCCCACTTGGGTAATAATAATCCGACCCAATTAATGTCCTCACATTTGTGTGCATTAGAGATCTCGCAGCAAATTAGTTCTTCAATCTCCCTTCGTCTGTTAGGAGATGCTTAGTACACTTGCAACAGTGTGGGGGAAAAAAACACTGCTTTGTTTTTCTTTTAGTTGATCACTAAATCATCATCCTCACGATCCTCCCTACAATACGTCCCTTGTCACACTTGTGGATGACTCTTGAATGGACATTGCCGCCCTTTGGGTCTCCGAGGTCGAGGTCGGGGGTGGGGCTGCGAGAGGCCCTCCCCCAGAGAACGAGGGCAGGGGTGGGCCGGGAGAGGGGGGGGAACGACCGTTCACGGGACAACCAACGGCTGCAATGGGCCTTTCTGGCCAGCTACAACAGGGGCTGTGAAATTGCACCAAAACGATGCCTCTTGCATATGGATAGGACAGGTTTGGAGGGGCATGGACCAAACGTAGGCAGGTGGGACTAGTGTAGCTGGGGCATGATGGGCGGTGTGGGAAAGTTAGGCCAAAGGGCCTGTTTCCACACTGTATCACTCTATCACTCTATGACTCAGTGGGCTGCTCTGTACATACTCTATTGACAATAAACAATAGGTGCAGTAGGCCATTCGGCCCTTTGAGCCCGCACTGTTATTTACTGTGATCATGGCTGATCATTCACAATCAGTACCCCGTTCCTGCCTACTCCCCATATCCCCTGACTCCGCTATCTTTAAGAGCCCTATCTAGCTCTCTCTTGAAAGCCTCCAGAGGACCGGCCACCACTGTCTTCTGAGGCAGAGAATTCCACATTCACAACTCTCTGGGTGAAAAAGTGTTTTCCTTATCTCCGTTCTAAATGGCCTGACCGGGGTGATTATGCGGGGATAGTCGCGCTGAGCTTTATGTAAAAAATGCATTTCCCTGTCCTAGTACATGTGACAATAAATAAACCATCGACCAGTGATCTGAGACTCGGGTGTGCAGTGTTGGTCACCCAGCTGGAGGTAGGATGCCGTTAAGTTGTGAGGATTGCATTGCAGAAAAAAAAGGAGAAACAATCGCTCTATTATAACACAAAACTCTGCAAAAAAGGATATACCAACCGTGTTTTTTTTTTAACCCCCCGTACCATTTATTTTTTAAATTACTATTGCACCTTATGCTTGTAACAGTTCCATAAATGCAGACCACGTCTTTTGGAAGTGAAGGTACACAAAAATGCTGGAGAAACTCAACGGGTGCAGCAGCATCTATGGAGCGAAGGCGACATTTCGGGCCGAAACCCTTCTTCAGACAGAAGAAGTTTTTGGAAGTGGTCTGCTTTGCCTGCTAGGAGGAGTCTCATCTCTTCCAGATGTAATGTTTCGAACATGTTTGAAATCCACATTTTTATTGTTGGTATTGGAGCGTTTTTCCAGAATTTGAGTACCTGTATAAGCTTTTTTCCCATTATTAGCCCGTAATTAATTAAGTTCTTTTGAAACACGTTTAGTTCGGGGTTACCTTCCGATATTCCAAAAATGATCCATTCTGCTTTTGGTACAAGTTTTATTTTAATTAATTTTGTGAAGATTTCAAATATTTCGTTCCATAAGATGCGTTTCTTGTAGAAAAGTAATGTCCGTGTCGTATGATTTCAACTGAGCTAGTATTTTGACCCTTTTAATTGGTTCATTAATACCCCTTATATTCCAGCTACACAGTGTGATTCCTCCCATTTTCTTTTGTTTATCATCTTGCATTTTCTCTGATTTTAATACCATTATTTATTACGGTGCATCCATACCTCAGGACTCTGGATATTTGGGGGGTGTTTGTATTACTAACTTCCTTGGTAGATCCCTTTTGTGATTGTCCTTGAAAAAAAAACACATAGTTGTGATATATTGTGATTTTTTAAAAATTGAACAAGTAAAATTACAGTGTCTAGCGTATTCGACATTGTAGTGCGTGTCCCACACGTCTGTGGGATTCGACATCTATTCGACTTCCGAAGTTGATGTTGTACAATTAACTCCGCTCCCTTTATTACCCTAAACCTAGGAGGGCGGTACCGTTTCAAAATCAGTTATATTTCATGCAATTACACTATCTATATATTACTAAAACTCTGTTCTTGACCGGTTTTGGCGATCTGTGCTGCGATTTCCAAGAGAACGCCACCACCTATGGCCGTCATTTTTGGCAACCTCGCTCAGAGCCCCCCCTCCGCCGTATGTGTGCTGAGGATTTTTCCTGTCGATGAAATATGACAGAGATATTAATGTTTTTACAAAATTCCCCATTCTCTCTGCTGCCCCTGCTGGATGTCTACAAATGTCTATAAATGTCTCTCTCTCTCTCTCTCTCTCTCTCTCTCTCTCTCTCTCTCTCTCTCTCTCTCTCTCTCTCTCTCTCTCTCTCTCTCTCTCTCTCTCTCTCTCTCTCTCTCTCTCTCTCTCTCTCTCTCTCTCTCTCTCTCTCTCTCTCTCTCTCTCTCTCTCTCTCCTCTCTCTCTCTCTCTCTCTCTCTCTCTCTCTCTCTCTCTCTCTCTCTCTCTCTCTCTCTCTCTCTCTCTCTCTCTCTCTCTCTCTCTCTCTCTCTCTCTCTCTCTCTCTCTCTCTCCCTCCCCCTCTCCTCCCCCCACCTCTCCTCTCTCCCCCCATCTCCTCTCACACCCTCTCCTCGCCCCCCCCTCTCCTCTCCCCCACTTTCTCCTCTCCCCCCCCCCCCCTCCTCTCCCCCCTCCCCCCTCTCCTCTTCCCCCTCCCACCCCTCACTCTCACCCTCTCTCTCTCCTCCCCTCCTCCCCTACCTTTCCCCCCCCCCCCCCCCCCCCTCTTCCCCTCCCCTCCCCCCCTATCCCTCTTGCCCCTCTCTCTGTGTCTCTGTCTCTCTCTCTGTCTGCCACTTCTCTCTCTGCCCTCACTCTCTACCCCCGCCCCCCCCCTCTCTAGATGTGACTGCAAGTTGGGGGCTATGCGTCAGTAGATAGGGTGGTTATGGAGTAAAAGGAGCAAATTAATAATATTCATATAATATCAAGGGGGGTAATTAGCGTGAGTGCGGGGGGGAGGGATAGTTAGTGTGTGACGCTGCATGCCGCCTCCCCCCCCACAACCGCACGTTGGGGGAACAGACCCAACGGGTCTGCACTTGGTCTAGTATATACATATATGTCATTCAGACTTATCAGATCTTGTGTTCAGCTACTGTGAAATTTATATATCTAACACTTTCATCTACTAATTATTTATAATTAGTTATACCTTTGATAATAATAAGCTGTTGGCTGAAAGGGTTAACCAGAAACAGGCTCCTGGAATTATGCCAGGTGCCTGAGTCTCCTCCCTTCCCCACACGAACTACATAGCACTTAAACTTTCAGTATTATCTACGTTAGTTCTAAAATTTGTTATTTATTATTTCTTTATCCCCGCTTAACTGTCTTGCTCTATATACGAGCTAGTCAGGTTTTTTAACACATTATTACATTTTGCCCATTATATAGTTCAGGTTAGTTTCCATTTATATTTCTATATTAGTATTGTTAATTATTATTAATTATCCAGATTTTGTAAAGCTATTTTAAGATCATAAACCGCCATTTGTCCTTGTGATGTTTTCCACATTCGGCTCTGCTGTTCATCTCTGCGTTGCTTATCAGTCTTTCCTTCATTTTGAACAAAGAATGTCCTTGAATTCCAAAGCGTCCAAAGGAGATAAGGTGTCTAGACCAGCGCACGTGGAAATGCTCTTCCATTTTAAACTTTTAGAGAATGGTGTTTCTTCCCTTATCTTCAGGTGTTCTCTGTGAAGTAATAAAAGGAAAGAATTTGTCCATATCGTCCCGCTGCCTTGATTAGTCTTCTGTTTCTGCCGGAATCTCTTGGACATATTTATAAGATGCGTCCGAATTAATGAAAGTTTTCTCTTTTCCCTTGAAAGTAATGCGCATCCTGGCCGGATAAAAAACGCCACATCTGATATCTTTAACTCCATGGAGAATCTGTCTTGTCTGTGAGAACTTTCTTCTCTTTTGCACGATCTCATAGGGATAATCCCGGAGGAGTTTGATAGTGTCGTTTCCAAAGGTCATCTTCACTCCGTATTTGATTTTTTTCATCAGCTCTTCAAGTGCTGAAATGTCCCGAAGTTTGACTATGATCTGTTGTGGGTGGGCTGGATCTGCTTGTGATCTTGGCTTAAATCTGGGTATTCGATGTGCCACTTCAATTTCCGGTTCCACAGGTAAATTGATTACATGTTTGATTAAGTTGGCAGTGAACTCACAGGCGTTGTTTCCCTCTGCCCCTTCTGTTATTCCCAGTATTCGTAAATGTTGGCGTTGTGAGCGGGCTTCGAGATCAAGACATTTATCTGAGACTTTCGCCAGTTGACTCTTGAGGCTGTCTAGTTCTAGCTTCATTCCCTGCACATCTTCAGCCATTTGATCACCAATTGTTTCCATGTCTTTTATTTCAGTTACTTGTGAAGAAACAATTACATGCACAGCCTCAAACTTCTCCGTAGACTCTTCTTCCCCTTTATTAATTCTCCTCGTTAGCTCTTCATGCACATCCTCAATTCGTTTTTGTATAATGCCAATGCAGTCAATAACTTTTTGATTACCAGCATTGATGTTCGACATATTTTCCATCAATTTAACATTAATATTTTCCATCATTTTTGCATTTCCAGCCTCAATATCCTTTCTCAGTTCTCTTACCGAATTCTTTATCTCCTCCGTTTCATTTTTCTCCTTAGTAGCCATCTCAGTCTTGGCTCTTGTAGCTATTCCAGAATCCACTTCAGAGATCTGTTCTTCAGTTTTCTGTGTTTTCAGCAGTTGTTTTGAGATTGTTCTCTGAGGGCTCTGAGCTGGAGACGTTTTTTTCATTTAAAAGCCTTGATCCTCCGTTTAAATCACCGCGCTTACTGATGACGTCATCAGCGCGACGTCCCGGGGCTCCGGTAAGTTTTTTGAATTGGTCCCCACCTCCAGACCCGATTTTAACGCAAAAAATCACGATTTGACAGCAGCGGAGCTAAAAGTTGCGACTGCTAGTCCAGTATGGTGCCACCGGAAGTCCCCCCCCCTCCGCGCTTCTAAGTGGGACCGGCGCCGCGCTGCCATACGATGCCCGTGCGCCTCAACGCGACCACGAGGTCGCGTAATTTGCGTGCCAAGGACACGTAAGTGGGACAGGGCCTTTAAGCTGAGAAGGAAGAGATTTAAGTCGGACCTCAGGGTTACCTTGTCATTCGGCGGGTAGTCCATATCTGGAAAGCTGATACAATTACGACTTCTGACATTTCGTTGTATGTATTTACAATGACAATAAAGTATTATTATTATTTTTAAATATTTTTGGACAGATATATGTATAGGAAGGGTTTAGTAGGCTATGGGCCAGATGCAGGCGAATGCCGACTTGGTCGGCGTGGAACAGCCACTCGGATTCTCATAAGAAATAGATTTGTTGACACTATTAAGATTTGGGTGTGTTGTGCGAGATGATGGGACAATGTGAGTGTTTTTATAAAGACAAAGTGCTGGAGTAACTCAACAGGTTAGGCAGCACCTATGGAGAACATGGATAGGCAACATTTTAGAATTAGAACCTTATTTAGCCTGAAGAAGGGTCCCAACCCTTTAGAGATTCAGCATGGAAACAGGCCCTTCAGCCCACTGAGTCCGCGCCAACCAGTACACTATCACAATCCCACAAACTAAGGAAATTTACAACTTGCAGAAGTCAATTAACCTACGAACCTGTACGTCTATGGAGTGTTGGAGGAAACCGGAACACCCGGAGAAAACCCACACGGTGACAGGGAGAATGTGCAAATTCCACACAGACAGAAGTCCTGTAGTCGGGATCGAACCCGTGTCTCTCGTGCTGTAGGGCAGCAACTCTTACCACTGAGCCACCGTGCCACCCTAATAGAAAACGTCACCAATCCATGTTCTCCCGAGATGCTGCTTGACTCGCTGAGTTACTCCGGCACTTTGTGCCTTGCTTTGTATAGCAGCATCTGCAGTTCCGTGTCTCTATATCTGAGTGTTCTAAAGCCTTAGTTTCCTAAAGTGTTCTTTACCACAGGAGGTGTGGCTGTCTATCGCATGTCTAATGCAGCAAAAGCTTCCTGAATGTGGGAACATTCAGTCCAAGAGTTTTGACATGAGAAACCCAACAGCAATTTGAAGTATAAAAGAAAATTGCAGCAACTGTGTGAATGGACTTTGCCTTGTGGCAAATTCTTACCGCCGTTTGTTGACTTATAGTTACATGCTGAATAACAGCAGTGGTAGCAGCCTTGTGTTTTAACCTGTTCCCATAGAGTCATGTCTCAACCTCATCTCAAAGGCTTTTTTTTCCGCGCTGTCGTATGATGATTGAATTGCCAAGTTTGTGTTTTAAGTGAAGTTGTGTTGCGGAAACAGGAATGAATCAAAGATCGATGGGAACAAATTGTTCTAGCCTGCTGTTGACGTAGGTTTAGCTCGTGCTAAAAGAGCCTGTCCCACTTGGACGAGTTTGGAAGACCCGAGACAAGTTGAAGAAAATGTCAAGGTCGTGCTGACTCGCTGAAGTAAAAGATACAAGAGACAAGATACATTTATTGTCACATGTACCAATTGGTCAAATGAAATGTGTTGTCACCATACAGCCATACGAATAATAAACACAGAATACGATGGTCTTTAACACAGACATCCCCACACAGCGGGATCAAAGTTTCCCACTGTGATGGAAGGCTCCAAAATTCAGTCATCCGCCTCCGTTGTCCTCCCGTGGTCAGGGGGCTCCCGAACCCGCGCTCTCGCCGCTACGGGCGGCCCGATGTTCATGCCCGCTCGCCGCGGTGATCAGCCATGATCACAATGAATGGCGGTGTTGACTCGAAGGGCCGAATGGCCTCCTTCTGCACCTATTTTCTATTTTTTTCTATTACTTTTTTTACTCGTGGACATTTTCTATCAGGCTGGAAAGAACGCCGCGACCTACTTGAGGCCACGAGTACGCAAAGCGTATAATAAAGGGCAGGAAAAGGCAGTTTGGCTAGCGTGCCTATCACAGCAGGTAGCCAAAATGCAGAGACAGGTAGATAGTCTGGAAGAGCAACTGAGAGAAGCTAGGGCCAGCGCTGAAGAATGCGCTAGAGAAGGGGAAGGGCTATCTGAGGAACGCAGTAAAGCCAGGCAGTGTATCTTGCAGAAATGCCCAGGAATTCCTCCAATGCCAGGTGGTAGAGGCAAAGGAGAGGGAACGGAACGCCCAGGAACTCCTAGCTCAGAGTACACAGAAGTGCAGGGAGCTGGAGGGAAAGTTCCAAGATATCCAAGCAGCATACAAGGTGCCCCGTAGCGAGCTAGGGGATAGTGATCACGGGCCTTGCCAGGCGAGGATAGCGCAGCTGGAGGAGACTCTGTCCAAGACTAGGGGCCGGGTTCACCTGGTAGGGCCAGGGGGGTCCCCCGGGGGCAGAGGGCTTCCCTCAGCAGATGATTCCCCAGGGGCAAAGGGGAATAGACCAGACCGCCTCCTGAGGTGTCGGGGATAGGTCCGGGTCGGCAGGTGGGGTTCGGGTTGTCAGGGGAGGGACAGGCCCAAGGAGGGGCGGGAGAGCACCCTCAGTTAGTGGCGTCAGTGCCATGTGTAGCACACCTCGAAGTGGTGGGGTTACCGATCATGGTGGGAGAGCCGGGGGTAAATGGGCAACAGCCCCGGGTAGGGCAGATGTACCCAGTACGGCAAAGGAAATATGGACCCCCAGTAGGGCAGGCAGATAGGGGGCCCCATAGAGAGTGATATCATCATTCCCCATGGGGCACATCTGCTGAGGGGGATGGTGGCTCACTTTCCCAGGTTAACCAGGGCGGGAGACCCGTCATTGCATTTTATGGAGGTGCAGCAGGCAGCCGACATAAACGATTGCGATGAGGTAGAACGGGTAAAGCTGCTGCTGATGACCCTAGATTCATACCTATAAATCAGAGCATTGAGTATAGAAGCTGGGATGTAATGTTAAAATTGTACAAGGCATTGGTGAGACCAAATCTGGAGTATGGGGTACAATTTTGGTCGCCAAATTATAGGAAGGATGTCAACAAAATAGAGAGAGTACAGAGGAGATTTACTAGAATGTTGCCTGGGTTTCAACAACTAAGTTACAGAGAAAGGTTGAATAAGTTAGGTCTTTATTCTCTGGAGCGCAGAAGGTTAAGGGGGGACCTGATAGAGGTCTTTAAAATGATGAGAGGGATAGACAGAGTTGATGTGGACAAGCTTTTCCCTTTGAGAATAGGGAAGATTCAAACAAGAGGACATGACTTCAGAATTAAGGGACAGAAGTTTAGGGGTAATATGAGGGGGAACTTCTTTACGCAGAGAGTGGTAGCGGTGTGGAATGAGCTCCCAGTGGAAGTGGTGGAGGCAGGTTCATTGGTATCATTTAAAAATAAATTGGATAGGCATATGGATGAGAAGGGAATGGAGGGTTATGGTACGAGTGCAGGCAGGTGGGACTAAGGGGAAAAAAATTTGTTCGGCATGGACTTGTAGGGCCGAGATGGCCTGTTTCCGTGCTGTAATTGTTATATGGTTATATGGTTATATGGCTATGCAAGGCGGTGACCTCCAGGGTAGGGGGAAGACCTGAAACATGGGTAGCGGCACAGACAGCGGTTCTGGAGGCCATGGGGTTGAATCAGGGTAGTCCTTTCACCAGGGTGGGGGAGATGACGCAGCAGGTAGCTGAGACCCCGGACATGTTCACAGACAGGCTGTGGGCGGTGTATGAGGGAGCGTGTGGGATGCCTTTAGATAGGCAGAATTTAGATTGTATTGTTTGAGACCACGTAAGGCCCTGTTGTGACTAGCACTAGCAGAAGGAAAACACGTCCAACATCTTGTAAGTATGATTTATTCTGCCCCACCCACAGACCTTCCTCCAAGGTCACCTGCTCTCGATCACGAGGCACAGCCCTTTATATTAATGGGGCACTGGCATTTACATATACATCACATCTCCCCCTTTACTTTAATTACAATTCTCCCCCTTCCCTTAAATTACCTTACATCCCCCCCTTCAATATTGATCAAAATTAATAACTTGAATCTTAATGAATTTTAATGTGGATAAAGTACCACAAATAACACAGTGCTCGTCATACTACAAAACTATTAAAAAAAATTGCCCAACAATTTTACATAACAAGTCGAGTTGGGGGTTTTGACAATCGCCCACTTCTCGTGCAAGTCGTCTTTCCAACTCGTTCTGTGTCATATTTCTGTTGTGTGCGAGTGTGGCTTGGCTCGCTTTGAGCCGATTCCCCCACCACAGACCCTTGTGGTGCGGCCTGTGATAGTTCGCTTGAGTTTGGGAGACTAGCTCCTCCTGGGTGAGGGGTTCCTCCTTGTGGGAGAGTGTTCGCACTTGTCTGCTGCGTGTTGCCAGGGCATGGCTCAGCTGCTTCGTGCGCAGGTCGTATGTCCTTCCTGTTCCTGCGGAACTCTGTACCGCTCGGTGTAGAGATGACGTAGCTCCGAGGGGACAGGTTTTCTCTTGCAATACGGCCACGTTGCCACTCAGTTGGTTTGGCATGAAACCATACCTGTTGTTGTTGTTCCAGGCGCGGCAGCGGCTCGACGCTTGCCTTCGCATTGAAGTATGCTGCCTGTTTTTCTTGTCGGATGGCCAGTTGTGGTCCCATGGGAGGGACATGATGAGGCAGTAAGAGTGATAGAGGCGATGGCAATTTGCTTCTTAACAGTCTACTGTTCAGTAACTGTGAGGGGGCATAGCCGCCTGTCCCATCAAGTGGGGCATTGCGGTATTCGAGGATGGCGTACATCGGGTCACGGCCGCTGCGTTTGGCTTTCCTCATGATACCTTTTATAGTTTGCACACAGCGCTCTATCTGCCCGTTGCTCTGTGGATATATGGGACTTGAGGTGACATGGGCAAATTCCCAGTCATCCTGGAACCTATGAAATTCAGCACAGACAAATTGTCTCGCGTTGTCAGTCATCACCAAGTCAGGAATGCCATTCCGGGCAAACATGCCCTTCATCTCACGTATCACCGAATGTGACGTCATGTCTATCAGTTGCGCTATTTCTGGGTACTTGGAGTAATAGTCCACTACAAGCAAATGGTCAACTCCATCCAGATGGAAGATGTCTACGCCGACCTTAGACCAAGGTCTGCTGGGGATGAAGTGTGGTTGGAGCGGCTCGCTTGCTTGTGCTTTCCTTGTCGCCTGGCATATCGAGCAATTTCCCACAGTGTCCTCAATCTGTGCGTTCATTCCTGGCCACGCAAATAAATTGCGGGCTCGTTGTTTCAGTTTCACTACTCCCAGATGTGATTCATGTAGCGCGTTCAGCATCTGCCTCCGCATGCTTTGGGGACTACGATTCGGTTTTCCCTCAAGACTAATCCGTCAACTTCAACCAGCTCGTCATGGTATGTATGAAACGGAGTCAAGTCCGAGGGCAGATCACGCCTGTTACTAGGCCAACCCTTCCTTATACACTCGCACAACAGTGTTAGGGTTCGATCTTTCTTTGTTTCAGCCTTGAACTGCGCAAGGCGCTCGTCTGACATGTGTAGGATGGCTTCTACAGCACGTATCACGTTCGGCAGTGCGGTGTACTCTTCCGCAGGTGTGTTTGCACTGGGCAGCCGGCTCAGGGCATCGGGGACAAACATTTCACGTCCCGGCTTCCACCGTATTTCCAGATCGTACCGTAGCAGGTGCATTCGCATGCGTTGGAGTCTGGGGCTTAATTTGTGTAGTGGCTTGGCGAGCAGCCTACTAATGGCTTGTGGTCAGTAAGAATTACTGTGCACTGACCAACAATGAAGTCATGAAACTTTCTGCATGCATACAGTATGGAGCACAGCTCCTTCTCTATAGTTGCATAGTTGCGCTCGGCCGCGTTCACACGTCGTGATGCGTATGCAACAGGTCTCTCGTCTTGCATCAGGACCGCTCCAAATCCGCTGTTGGAAGCATCTGTGGCAATTGACACGGGCGCGTTCACATCGTACAATTTGAGTATGGGTGGTGAAGTGAGAAGACATTTCAGCTTGTCTACTGCATGTCTGTGCTTCTGCTCAAAATGCCACGCTATTCCCTTTTCTGTTAGCTGTCTAAGTGGGGCGGTGATCTCTGAGAGGTTCGGAATAAACTTAGCCATGTATGTCACCATCCCCAAGAACGTTTGCACTTCAGCCTTGTTTGTCGGGTATGGCATTTGTAGCATGCTGCTGACACGAGATGGGCTTGGTGACACGCCTGCTTGCGAGATGACATGTCCCACATATTCAATCTCATTTGAGCGCATTACCGACTTTCGGGGATTGAGCTTTAGGCCGGATTCTTTCACCCGTTTGAGTAGGGCTTTCACCCTTGCGTCATGTTGTGCTGCGTTCACACCCCAAACGAGAATGTCGTCGACAACTATCTCCACCCCTTGTAAATCGCCAAACTCTTCCTGCATCGCCCGCTGCCAAATCTCACTTGCGGATGAGATTCCAAATGGAAGCACGAGGTATCGGTATCTCCCAAAGGGAGTATTAAATGTGGTCAGACGCGAGCTGTCATCGCTCAGTGGGAACTGCCAGTACCCACTTGTAGCGTCAAATTTTGAGAACCATTCTGCCTTCGGCATGCGGGCTGCAATGTTCTCGAACGTCGGCATTGGGAAATGCTCCCTACGAATGGCCGCATTGAGGTCACGTGGGTCAAGGCATATGCGAACTTCACCATTAGGTTTGCTGACCACAGTCATTGAATTCACCCAATCTGTCGGTTCACTCACGGGCTTTATGACTCCCAAGCTTTCCATGCGCTCTAATTCGGCTTTGACCTTATCTCTGATCTTATAGGGGATAGTGCGTGGCGGGTTTTGCTTAGGTTGCACGTTCTCTTGCAGCGCTATGTTGTACTCGTGTCTTTTTAGCCTTCCCAACCCTTGGAAAATCTCACGGTTTTCCTCAATGATCCTTGCAGTGTATGATGGGCTCACACTCACGCTATCAACCGCCTCCTTTCGCACAAGAAGCCCTAACTTTTCACATGTTAGTTTCCCAAATATGGGTTTCACATTCCCCCTCACTATTTGAAAGACAACCCTGTGTTCTTTCTTACCTACTTTGACGTTCCCTTTTGCCTGCCCCACGGGCTTCATTGTATGTCCAGAATAGGACCTCAGTGTCACGTTCGTCTTCAGTAAGTCAAGACCAGTCTTTCTGAACAAGTGCTCGGGCAGGATGTCCACTTGAGCTCCAGAGTCAAGTTTGAACTCAATGTTCACATTGTTGATGCTGCACATCTGTCCCCATTCACATGTGGACTCAATCACAGCATCAGTCACGGCGTCAATTTAGAAGATACCAACCTCGTCGTCCACTGGCTCAGGCAGCGGTGAGGCGTTCATCTGGAACTCGACGTTGCGGACGTCACGGCTCCAGTCCCCAGCCTTTTGGCTGATTCGCCGGTCATATTGTCAGGGACGTGGGCGGCTGTTGGGCGCTCTATTTACCGGGCAGTCGGGGGATCTGGAAAGATGTCCAATCTCTCCGCAGGTATAACTAGGTATGTTGCAAAGCCTACCTGAAGTGTCGCTGAAAATCTGTCCCAGCCCGCGTGCGCGACTTTGGCGCCGTTTAGAGGGGGGCGAGTTTAAAACGCGATTTTCTCTAGGCTGTTCCAATCGAAGATGTTCAGCCTAGTTAATTATTAACGAAAAATCGCTGGAAGACCCCGTCGCAAAAGCTATTATTAGTTTTAAAGGCCTTGTATAATAGTTATAGTAGTTTAAAAATCAATCTTTAAACCCGCGACCACCGGCAGCCGTCAGGGTCGCATAGAGCAGACAACGGAAGGTAGGCTGTTTATTTTTACATTAAAAAGGGCTTCTTAAGATCCCTTTATACAAAGTTTAATATTGCGAGTAGCTCATTTTGGGCCCATTATATCCCGCAGTATTTTTCTGGGCATTTGGGGCACAAATCTAGCGCAATGTGAACGTTCTAAACCAGTGCGTTCACAGGATCCCACTAGAAAGCTGATTTAAAATGGACTTTAATTTATAGCAATTGAACACTAAATTCCTTCCATTTGGCCTATAAATTAATGTAAATGAGATTTAAAAATCATGTTTTATTGTGAATTATTTATGAATATTATTTGGACACTTGGGCTATTTAAAAATGTTAATCATTTATTAAGAAATGGATAGATGTTTAGATCTAGTAATTGAAGTTTGAAATTAGCTACACTTGGGTAACTAACTAATTATATGCTTTAATTTCAGGTCATCCAAGAAAGATTATTTTATATTTGTTTCAGAATGGTTCAATCTACGATAACTGAAAATTTCATTCAGTTCTCTTAATTTTTAAGAAGGTTATGGGCTTTTGACTGTCCACGATCACAGCTTTTTTGTTATGTCCATAGAAAATGAATAGGGAACAAGATGCTAATTTCCGAGTATGAAAATGGCCATAACGTTTTAAATACTTGAGATATGAAAGTGAATTAGGTGTCAAGTTAAACTTCTTTTTATGCTTTATCTGATGGGATAAATTACAGACTTGATTTTTTAAATCTCAAAATTTTGTAACATTGCTAGTATAACATCTCATGGACTGAGCAGGGCAGTAGTTGCCTTTATGCGCACGGGTGCATGACCGGCAGACGGTATCCTTACCAGAATCACGGATTTCTGTCAGTGGTTGTCTGGGTCGCGAATCCCTGCCTCGGCCCCAAGGCCGACTGGCGCTGTCCCGTTTCACATAATCAACTGTCTCTTCGGTGTCGATGGCGGTTGGGGCAATCTGCTTCATCTGTTCGGCTGCTGCTTCAGCTATCAGACACATGTCACTGCATTTTTCCAGTGTTAAATCATCGCATTGTAGTAGTTTTTCCCGGAGCGGCTGGCTGGTGATGCCGCAGACAATTCTGTCTCGTAGCAGTGAGTCATGAATAATGCCAAACTCACAATCTTTGGCTAAAGGCTTCACTGCAGTCAGGTAGCTGGAGAAGGTCTCCCCTCGCCGCTGTATTAAAGACATATCTTGAGACAGTTAAGTTCTTTTTTGGTTCACAGTATGTCTGAAACTTATCCTTCAGGGGTTGTATTTTGTCAGTTTCCTCCTGGGTAAACTCAAAGGTCTCATAAATCTCCTGAGCTGCCGGCATTTTTCAGCTACGTGGAGGAATGTTGCACAGCGAATATTATCTGGTTTATTTGTTAGTTCTGTTGCTTTCTCGTACAGCTGGAATGCCCTTATCCAGTCTTGGCCACGTTTCCTTGCATGGAGAGTGGTCCCGGTGGCTTGAGTCCCGCCATTCTTTTCTACAAGAGGGAGTGAAGAAACTCAAGTAGAGCAGTGGGGGATAGGACGCCGGTAACGGCCAACCCAGCACCGGAGGTAAGAATAGATGTAAGAGATCTATTGAACTATTTGCAGTCCAAGGCGGGAGGGTCCGGACAGGTAGCCATGGCAACAGGCCAGGGTGCGCTCGTATCCACACCCCCGGCACCTTTATGACTGCCAGCAAAACAGCCCACATTCCTATACCCGTTAGAGTGTGGCCCATGTGGGACGCCCTGGGTCAAGATGGAGGTCCAGGATGTGGTCGGGAGTTACCTGCTGGACACTGGTGCTTCCAGTAGCATTGTCCACACGGACAATCCCCGTACATCCCCTCTATCTAGTGGGGCGCCCTATAGTCCACGGGGCGAGGGGAATCAGAGGGCGGATGGCTTGGCCAGGGAAGAAGCCAGGAGTGGGAAAGCATGGGACCCCTATGAGGAAGGACAGGTAGCTGCAGCCAGGGAGCAGCCTCGAGAAAAGGAGAGCGCGGGAGT
Source organism: Leucoraja erinaceus (assembly GCF_028641065.1). Taxonomy (NCBI): domain Eukaryota; kingdom Metazoa; phylum Chordata; class Chondrichthyes; order Rajiformes; family Rajidae; genus Leucoraja; species Leucoraja erinaceus. The sequence goes on along the minus strand of NW_026576789.1, from coordinate 4,535 downwards.
GGTTTAGGCCCCGGACCAGACCATGGTCCAGGCACATGACCCCATTTTAAAGGCGGCCTCAGCAGCCATTTGCAGGCAGGAGAAGATAGAGGGACCGTATGGGGGTAAAGACATGTCAGTAAAGAAAGGCATGTTATTCAAGGGAGGTAAATGGGTAGAGGCCTTCCCTTGCAGAGCAGCCACCGCTATGGGTACGGCAATAATCCTGGTTAGGGAGGTGTTCACCAGGTGGGGACTCCCACAGTTCGTGGAATCAGATCAGGGGAGCCATTTCACGGGACAGGTCATGCAGTCCACCCTTAGAATACTGGGCATCAAGGCCAAGTGGCATGTGGCCTACCACCCCCAGTCCTCAGGTCCGGTAAAGCGGCTGAACCGGACAATAAAGGAAAGGATAAGGAAGGAAACAGGGGACTCATCCAACCGGTGGGTGGAGGTTTTACCCCTGGTCCTTATGGGGATTCGGGCCAGCCAGTCCAGGAGTACGGGGCACTCTCCCCATGAGCTTATGACGGGCCGGGTCATAAGAACGCCCATGCACGTTATGGTCCCAGCCCTAACAGAGGGACAGTTCAGGGAAGTGAACCGGGGCATGTTCACCAAGAGGTTATTTGAACAACTTAGGCAGGTTCACTGGCAGCCAGAAACATGGGGGCCCAGCACCAAAGAAACAAGCTACTGCTGGAGCCTCACAGGCATTGCGAGTGGGTAGTGGGAGACCAGGTAATGGTCAGGAGATATGCTAGGGTAGGGGTGTTTGAACCCTTGTATGCGGGCCCATACAACATAGTGGACAAGGCCAGTCCCATGGTGTATGCCATTCAGCTTCCCGGTAGAGTCAAATGGTTCCACATCAACCAGTGTTTAACCTGTAAGGGGGACGTTCCTTTGGGGAGATGGTGGTGGTTCAGGAAGCTGAGCTCGGACATGAGGGATCGATCCTTGGACTGGGAAAGACTGGACAATGATACCTACCGGACCATCATGGGGCCACCGGGAGGGATCACTGTATGTTGGGACAAATGGTGGGCCTATGACCAGGGGCTTTATTTATGTCTATGGGGGTCTGCCAAGGTGTGTCCGGTAGGGGCATCAATCACTTTCATCAAGTGGTGACAGGACCCCGGGAACGGGATAGATTGGGACCGCAGTGGGCAGGCATGTGTGGCCCCCAGGACTGGGATGACAGTAAAAGCCACTGAATTGCTGATTCAGGTGAAGAAGCCCCTACCCACTGCCCAACCGATCGACCCTCACAACTGTCCAACCACCACCAAAGGGCCGGAGAATGGGTTAGCGCTTGTCCCAACCAAAAAGGATGCTGTACCAGGGAGTGCATTACGCTGTGGTCTCAGTAGTATTAAATTTGACTGAAGTGCGGTTACCCGCATGGTGCCCCCGTGAGACGGAATTATTATATCAGGCCCCGCTAATAGACATGTTCCAGAAATTCCACAACATGGATTTTGGGGACATAGACATAGAAGAGATGTACCGCGGGGGAGGGGATTTCACTTTGGGGTCCGGTAGGCAAAAGACGAGGGGTGAAGGGACAGAGGAAAAAGGGGAAGAGGAAGAGGAAGGAAAAAGGAAAGGAAAGAAAAAGTGAAGGGAAGGGGGGGGAAAGGAGGGAAGGGAGGAAGGAGGAACAGAGGAAGGGGAAAAAGGGGGAGGGAAAGGAAGGATGGAGAGGGGAGGAGGAGAGAGGGGGGAGGAGAGAAGGGACGAAGCAGGGAAGGAGAGGAGGGGGTGAAGGGACCGGAGGAGAGGAGTAGGGGGAGGGAAGGAGTAAGGGAGAGGGAAAGGAAAGAGGAAAAGGAAGGAAGAAGGCAAGGAAGGAGGAGGAAAAGGAAGGGAGGAGGGAGGAAGAGGGAGGGGGAGTTGGAGGAGAAGGAGGGGAGGGCGGAATGGGGAGGAGGAATGGGAGCAGGGGAAAGGAAGGAGAGGAAGGAGAGTGAAGGAAGAGGGGGAGGAGGGAGGGATTAGGGGAGGGGGGGGGGGGGGAGGGAAGGGAGGGAAAGAGAGGGAAGGAAGGAAGCTCCAGGATTTAAGGGAATCACGTCTGCAATTTTTTATCATTTGAGAGGAGCATAGATAAGCACAAAGGATAAGTTAATTTTCCAGGGGGAATAGGAAATTCGTATATATGCAGTATTAAAAAGGTTATGCCATTTTCATACGCGGAGGGAAGGGGAGGTTGCACGGAGAGGTTCCCTGAGGACATAAGGAGCTAGATGAGGCACAAAGCCGGGTGGGAATGGTCCAACTGGAACGACATCCGTCACTTTCCGGAGGTATGTTATTCATGAAGAGAAGGGCACGCGTACTTTCCGTACTCCTGTTAAAAGTCCGCCAAAATGTTGAATCTTGTCAGCCTGAAATTAAGGATGTGTGGGGAGGGAAAAGGTCGGGGTAAGTGAGAGGAGAGGATAGGACCCAAGGGTACATCGCAAAGAATTCCCAGACTCGTGAAGGAGGAAAGAAGGTATAGAGAAGGGAGAACTGCAGGGGGAACAGCAGCTAAATTTGCTTGGTAACATTTAGATTTATGGGAATGTCATTGCTGATGTCTCTGTTGAGTGTGGAAGGGTCCCCAGCAAAAATTCAGGCTCCGGAGAGATCCTAATAGAATGAGAAGAAGTGGATGGAAAATTCTGTAGGATGGGCTAAATGAGGCTCTCACGCTTATTCCGATTTCCACGGATGTATTTACAGCGTAAAATGAGAGGAAGGGAGATCGAAGGAGTGGGGTTTTTAACGGGCCCGCTACACTTGAACAACAGGTAGGGAGTGTACTCCGCTGCAGTCACAAGAAATTCGCGGGTGATATCCTTGAGTGATTAGCGCAGGAGGCAACCTGATAAACGGTCATAGGGTCGTGACCGAACACTGCCGTGAAACTCCCTATTTGCATCTTGATTGGAGGAAAAACCATTGCCTTAAAACACAAAAGGCTGTAAGGAGGACGTGAAAAGGTCTAGGGAGGGTTAGGAGGGGGACATTAAGAGGGGACGAGAAAAGACTATTGGTAGGAGTTAGGGATAGATTGAGGCGAGGATTCTGAAACACAAATATTAGGCCGAGGGGGGGGAAGGATGAGGGCGGAAATGGGAAGCCTAATTAGTTCAGGTTACCCCATGCAGAGGTAATGCTAATTTTCCAAACTTCAATGACTCTAGAATCTACATCCTATCCGATTGCCACTTAAGAGGGATAACATTTTTAAATTAGCCTAAGTGTCCACTAACGCACAAATAATGTCACACTAAAACTGACCTTTTACATCTCAATGACATTATTTAATTGCAAAAATGGAGAGGCATTTTAAAACACGATAAACGCTTGGATAATAAGGGATGGTATTTGCTATGCATTCCATGTGCAAATTTCCAAAAGAGGCGGAGGAGACGGCCAAATTGCAACAGCTGGAGAATTCGCGCCGCCCGACGTCACCATAACGACACCCCAATCACTGTAAAAGGTCTGTCTACTCTAGGGCCAATAGTGTGTAGTACAGGGATGTTGTAATCCCTGGCACTTTTCAGGGAACTGGGGGGGAAGGCACTGTATGGGTTTGTGGGATTGATTTTTTTCTTTTTTTTTTTTTAATTTTATTCAGAAGTTACTACAGCACAAAAACAGTACAGTGGCACCTAATTTAGGTGCCAACTATGTAATACCGTAATCCATTCTATGTACAACCTCTAGTTTTATGTTATAAGAAGGAGTAAGCAGGACAAGAAAAAGAAAACAATAGAAAGGGGAAAAAAGTGGAAAAATAGACGGTAGAGAGTAGAAAAAAAAAAGTGAAGTGTGTATATAAAAAATAAAAAAGGAAGAGAGAAAGTGGAAAGTAGAAATAGAAGAGAAGGCCCCTTAAAAGAGAATTTTTCAAATCTGTATTCGGAGATGTAGCTCTATCCGCGCGTCATGAACTGAAATCAGCAATCCTTACAGCACCGCTGCATCACATGATTCCAAAAAGTCGATGAAAGGAGACCAACTCCTTTAAGAATTGGTCATATTCTATAGTCGGAGTCTCATTTCTTCAAGGCGTGCTAGTCCATCATATTCCTAATCCACATTTTAGCAGATGGTGTGGTTGTACTTTTCCACAATTTAAGTATCAATTTCTTTTCAATTATTAACCCCTAATTAAAAAAAACATTTTGATCTTTATTTAAATGTGGTATCTTCTCCTATTATTTCCAATATACTCCATTCCGTTCTTTTTGGTTCTATTCTTGACTTGAAAATGCTTTGTAAATATATCAAATATATCACTCCAAAATTTATTCAACTTGGTACATACTACAAATGAATGTGTTATATTAGCGTTTGAAACAAACATTTATCGCTATATGGGAGAGAAGTTGGAATAAAATTTATTCAACCTCGTTTTTGAATAATTATAGTCTATGTATTGGATGGCGGCGCGAACTCACACGTATTGCAGCGGGCCCCTACAGCCTGTTCTGTCTTTTTTTATTTTTTGTCTAGTTAAATGTATGGTTGGGGTTTTTTAATCGATTTTA
>NW_026576788.1:0-69307 GCF_028641065.1 Leucoraja erinaceus | reverse complement strand
AGGTTTAGAGAGAGCGGGAAAGAGGATAGGGACGGCGGGAGACAGAGAGAGAGAGAGGGGAGAGGTTTAGCGAGAGGAGGGAAACAGAGAGAGATAGCTTCGAAGGGGGGGGGGGAGGAGCAGTGTCCATCTTCAGTAAACGGGACTGGTCCAAGAATGCTGAGGCCCTGTACATGAAAGGACAAAGCTTTGTGAGAAGACTCCGCTTCTTTAACATTCAGCAAGATGCTGCAGATGTTCTGCCAGTCGGTGGTGGCCAGTGCCATCATCTTCGCTGCCGTGTGCCGGGACCACAGGGTGAAGGCTGCGGACAACAGGATCAACATAGAAACATAGAAAATAGGTGCAGGAGTAGAGGTCATTCGGCCCTTCACCGCTATTCAATATGATCATGGCTGATCATCCAACTCAGTATCCCATACCTGCCTTCTCTCCATACCCCCTGATCCCTTTAGCTACAAGGGGCCACATCTAACTCCCTCTTAAATATAGCCAATGAAATGTGTGGCCTCAACTACCTTCTTCGGCAGAGAATTCCACAGATTCACCACTCTCCGTGTGAAAAATGTTTTTCTCATCTCGGTCCTAAAAGATTTCCTCCTTATCCTCAAACTGTGACCCCTTGTTCTGGACTTCCCAAACATCGCGAACAATCTTCCTGCATCTAGCCTGTCCAACCCCTTAAGAATTTTGTAAGTTTCTTTAAGATCCGCCCTCAATCTTCTAAATTCTAGCGAGTACAAGCCGAGTCTATCCAGTCTTTCTTCATATGAAAGTCCTGACATCCCAGGAATCAGTCTGGTGAACCTTCTCAGTACTCCCTCTATGGCAAGAATGTCTTTCCTCAGATTAGGAGAACAAAACTGTACGCAATACTCCAGGCGTGGTCTCACCAAGACCCTGTACAACTGCAGTAGAACCTCTCTGCTCCTATACTCAAATCCTTTGCTATGAATGCTATCATACCATTCGCTTTCTTCACTGCCTGCTGCACTTGCATGCCTACTTTCAATGACTGGTGTACCATGACATCCAGGTCTCGTTGCATCTCCCCTTTTCCTAATCGGCCACCATTCAGATAATAGTCTACTTTCCTGTTTTTGCCACTAAAGTGGATAACCTCACATTTATCCACATTATACTGCATCTGCCCACTCACCCAGCCTATCCAAGTCACCTTGCAGCCTACTTGCATCCTCCTCACAGCTAACATTTCCCTCCAACTTCGAGTCATCCGCAAACTTGGAGATGTTGCATTTAATTCCCTTATCCAGATCATTAATATATATTGTATTAAGATATATGTAGTAATATATACTGCAATTTACTGTCCAACCCCTTAAGAATTTTTTTAGTTTCTATAAGATCCCTCCTCAATCTTCTATTCTAGCGAGTACAAGCCGAGTCTATCCAGTCTTTCTTCATATGAAAGTCCTGGCATCCCGATGACCTTATGAACTTTTCAACTACATAGAAAACAATCCAAATCTCTCCGACCTCTTTAGTTTAGTTTCGAGATAAAGCACGGAATTATGCCCTTCGACCCACCATGTGTATGCTGACCAGCGATCTCCGCACAATTAGACTACCCCACACACACTAGGGACAATTTACAATTATGCCAAGTCAATTAACCTACAAACCTGTATGACTTGAGTGTGGGAGGAAATCGGAGCACCCAGAGAAAACCAACTCGGTTCATGAGGTGAACTTACAAACTCCCGACAGACAAATTCCCGTAGTCAGGATCGAACCCGGTTCTCTGGTGCTGTGAGGCAGCAACTCTACCGTTGAACCACTGTGCCCTCCTTAAAACTCCTTATTGCTAATCAAGATCAAGATTCAATTTATTTGTCATTTGGACCCCTTGAGGTCCAAACGAAATGACGTTTCTGCAGCCATACATTACAAACAAATAGACCCAAGACACAACATAATTTACGTAAACATCCATCACATTGTTGTGATGGAAGGCCAAAAAAACTTATATCTCCACTGCACTCTCCCCCCCGATGTCAGAGTCAAAGTCAAAGCCCCGGGCTGGCGATGGCGATTGTCCCGCGGCCAGTAAAGCCACGCCGGGTGATGCAAGGTCGCACACCGGGTTCTTGATGTTAGAGCCTCCGGCGCGCGCTCGCAGAGTCCCGCGGCCATTCCAAGCCGCGCGGGGCGGTGATGTAAGGCCCCGCTCCAGGAGCTCTTCAACCCCGCAACTCGGGCGGGAGAAGTCGCCGTTGCGGGAGCCCTGAAAAGCGGTCTCCCTCCAGGGACCCGCGGGCTACCGGTGCCGCCGTCCGCCAGACCCGCAGTTGCAGCCTCCGAATCTCCGGAGGTCGGGCCGCAGCAGCAGCAGCGCTCCACCACCGCTCCACCCGCTCCGGACTCGGCCAGCTCCGCGACGGTGAGGCGAGTCGTCGGCAACAGAGCCCCCGGTCTTCCTGTTGGAGGCCGCTCCTCGTTGCAGCCCCAACGACAACGGAGACCCGACAAAGAAAAGGTCGGGTCTCCTGTGCAGGGAGAGATTTAAAAGTTACCCCCTCCCTCCCACCCCACCCCCCACCCCCCCCCCCCCCACACACACACATACCCCAACAAAAAATAACAAAAACTACATAAAAACATAGACAAAAAATAATAAAAACGCAGACAGGCTGCAGAGGCCGCTGCTGACGAGAGTCACGCCGCCTACCTAATCCAGGCTACATTCTACACCCTCACCACATCCTTCCTGCAATGTGGTGACCAGAACTGCACACAATGCTTCCAATAATGTTATCTAATCTTCCTCATCTTAGAAGAGGAGAGAGGAAATATAGGAAATGGGTTGTCAAGCAGGAAAGGCTACATAGAAACATAGAAACATAGAAATTAGGTGCAGGAGTAGGCCATTCGGCCCTTCGAGCCAGCACCGCCATTCAATATGATCATGGCTGATCATCCAATTCAGTATCCCGTACCTGCCTTTTATCCATACCCTCTGATCCCCTTAGCCACACGGGCCACATCTAACACCCTCTTAAATACAGCCAATGAACTGGCCTCGACAACCCTCTGCGGCAGAGAGTTCCAGAGATTCACCACTCTCTGTGTGAAAAAAAGTTATCCTCATCTCGGTTTTAAAGGATTCCCCCCTTATCCTTACCCTGTGACCCCTTGTCCTGGACTTCCCCAACATCGGGAACAATCTTCCTGCATCTAGCCTGTCCAACCCCTTAAGAATGTTGTAAGTTTCTATAAGATCCCCTCTCAATCTCCTAAATTCTAGAGAGTATAAACCAAGTCTATCCAGTCTTTCTTCATAAGACAGACCTGACATCCCAGGAATCAGTCTGGTGAACCTTCTCTGCACTCCCTCTATGGCAATAATGTCCTTATTTATGAGGATGTGGCCAGGACTCGAGGCCCTGAGATATAGAGAGAGGTTGAGCAGGGCTGGGACTCTATTCCTTGGAGCACAGGAGGATGAGGGCTGATCTTACAGAGGTGTATAATATCATGAGAAGAATAGATCGGGTAGACGCACAGAATCTCTTGCCCAGAGTAGGTGAATCGAGGACCAAAGGACATAGGTTCAAGGTGAAGGGGAAACGATTTAATAGGAATCATGGGGGTGATTTTTCCATAAAAAGGGCAGTTGGGGTATGGAACGAGCTGCCAGAGGAGGTAGTTGAGGTAGGGACTATCCCAGTGTTTAAGAAACAGACGTGGATAGGTACATGGATAGGACAGGTTTGGTGGCCGATTGGGAAAGGGGGAGATGCAGCGAGACCTGGGTGTCATGGTAAACCAGTCATTGAAGGTAGGCATGCAGGTGCAGCAGGCAGTACAGAAAGCGAATGGTATGTTGGCTTTCATAGCAAAAGGATTTGAGTATAGGAGCAGGGAGGTTCTACTGCAGTTGTACAGGGTCTTGGTGAGACCACACCTGGACTATTGCGTACAGTTTTGGTCTCCAAATCTGAGGAAGGACATTATTGCCATAGAGGGAGTGCAGAAAAGGTTCACCAGACTGATTCCTGGGATGTCAGGACTGTCTTATGAAGAAAGATTGGATAGACTTGGTTTATACTCTCTAGAATTTAGGAGATTGAGAGGGGATCTTATACAAACTTACAATATTCTTAAGGGGTTGGACAGGCTAGATGCAGGAAGATTGTTCCTGATGTTGGGGAAGTCCAAGACAAGGGGTCACAGCTTAAGGATAAGGGGGAAATCCTTTAAAACCGAGATGAGGAGAACTTTTTTCACACAGAGAGTGGTGAATCTCTGGAACTCTCTGCCACAGAGGGTAGTTGAGGCCAGTTCATTGGCTATATTTAAGAGGGAGTTAGATGTGGCCCTTGTGGCTAAAGGGGATCAGAGGGCATGGAGATAAGGCAGGTACGGGATACTGAGTTGGATGATCAGCCATGATCATATTGAATGGCGGTGCAGGCTCGAAGGGCCGAATGGCCTACTGCTGCACCTAATTTCTATGTTTCTATGTGTTTATGTTTGGAGGGATATGGGCCAAACGTGGGCAAGTGGGACTCATCTAGCTGGGACATGTAGGCCGTTGAAAGCAAGTTGAGCCGAAGGGCATGTTTCCACGCTGGATCACCCTCTATCACTATGATTCCAAGACTCTATGAGAAGGCAGGAGAATGGGGTTAGGAGGGAGAGGTAGATCAGCCGTGATTGAATTGTGGAGTAGACGGTCATTCGGCCATCTAATACTGCTCCTATCATATATGACCTTATGATAGAAATATAGAAACATAGAAATTAGGTGCAGGAGTAGGCCATTAGGCCCTTCGAGCCTGCACCGCCATTCAATATGATCATGGCTGATCATCCAACTCAGTATCCCGTACCTGCCTTCTCTCCATACCCTCTGATCCCCTTAGCCACAAGGGCCACACCTAACTCCCTCTTAAATATAGCCAATGAACTGGGTTCGACTACCCTCTGTGGCAGAGAGTTCCAGAGATTCACCACTCTCTGTGTGAAAAAAGTTCTCCTCATCTCGGTTTTAAAGGATTTCCCCCTTATCCTTAAGCTGCGACCCCTTGTCCTGGACTTCCCCAACATCGGGAGCAATCTTCCTGCATCTAGCCTGTCCAACCCCTTAAGAATTTTGTAAGTTTCTATAAGATCCCCTCTCAATCTCCTAAATTCTAGAGAGTATAAACCAAGTCTATCCAGTCTTTCTTCATAAGACATTCTGTCCTGACATCCCAGGAATCAGTCTGGCGAACCGTCTCTGCACTCCCTCTATGGCAATAATGCCCTTCCTCAGATTTGGAGACCAAAACTGTACACAATACTCCAGGTGTGGTCTCACCAAGACCCTGTACAACTGCAGTAGAACCTCCCTGCTCCTATACTCAAATCCTTTTGCTATGAAAGCTAACATACCATTCGCTTTCTTCACTGCCTGCTGCACCTGCATGCCTACTTTGTGTACCATGACACCCAGGTCTCGCTGCATCTCCCCTTTTCCAAGTCGGCCACCATTTAGATAATAGTTTGCTTTCCTGTATTTGCCACCAAAATGGATAACCTCGCATTTATGATGTTTTGAGGGGACATGTCAGTGTGTGTCTACTTACATTCTACAGTGAGGGTCACATTCCTCGCTGCTGTCCCGTGTTCATTCTCCGCCACACACTGATAGACCCCAGCGTCCTGCCGTGTCAGCTGAGGGAACTCCATCCACAGCTCGTTGTTGGAACGCGTTGTGTTCAGCGTGACACCGAGATGTCTCCACGTCAGGTTAGATGCTGGGAAACTCTGGACGGAGCAGAGGATCGCTGCAGAGTTTCCTGCCTTTACAATGACCCGGGAACTGTTCACGTTGGCGGGGAAAGTGATCGAGAGATTCCGCCGGGCATCTAAAGATAATAATAATAATAATAATAATAATAATAATATTTATAATAATAATAATAATAATAATAATAATTTTAATTAAATAAGAGCACTTTAAAAACAAACAAAGCTGCAACAAAGTGCTGTACATCACTAATCATTGACAAAAAAGTTAATACACACCAAAAATAACAATCAAAAGAAATAGTAGGAAAAGACATGTAAAATAAAGAAACATCAAAAACACCAAAAACAGAAGCAAAGCCTCAGGCATGGTCAAAAGCCAGGGAGTACAAATGTGTTTTAACACTGGATTTCACCACGTGTCAAACAAGACCATACGGAGAGAAAAGATGCAGTACGGATGCGACTAGTCTGCAGAAGGGTCTCGACCCGAAACATTCCTACTCTCCATATAACCATATAACCATATAACAATTACAGCACGGAAACAGGCCATCTCGACCCTTCTAGTCCGTGCCGAACACATAATCTCCCCTAGTCCCATATACCTGCGCTCAGACCATAACCCTCCATTCCCTTCCCATCCATATAACTATCCAATTTATTTTTAAAATGATAAGAACGAAACCTGCCTCCACCACCTTCACTGGAAGCTCATTCCACACAGCTACCACTCTCTGAGTAAAGAAGTTCCCCCTCATGTTACCCCTAAACTTCAGTCCCTTAATTCTCATGTCATGTCCCCTTGTTTGAATCTTCCCTACTCTCAGTGGGAAAAGCTTTTCCACGTCAACTCTGTCTATCCCTCTCATCATTTAAAAAACCTCTATCAAGTCCCCCCTTAACCTTCTGCGCTCCAAAGAATAAAGCCCTAACTTGTTCAACCTTTCTCTGTAACTTAGTTGCTGAAACCCAGGCAACATTCTAGTAAATCTAGTAAATTTAAGAGGGAGTTAGACGTGGCCCTTGTGGCTAAAGGGATCAGGGGGTGTGGAGAGAAAGCAGGTACAGGATACTGTTGGATGATCAGCCATGATCATATTGAATGGCGGTGCAGACTCGAAGGGCCGAATGGCCGACTCCTGCACCTATTTTCTATGTTTCTATGTGTGATCTGTAGTCCCATATGAAGTTTGTAATAATGGAGTCTAATTTTTTTAAGACATTTTTTGTTAAGTATGTTGGTATTGATGGAAATAGGCATTTATTCTGCCTATTAAGGACATCAGCAGTGTTTTCCAGAATTTAAACAACACGTTCAATTTAGTTAATAAAGGCATGAAGTTTGCATTAAATAGTGATTTATATTTTCTAGTCATTTGGATACCCAAATACTCGAATTTTTCTGTTGAAATTTTAAAGGGAAATTTTAACAGGTGTGTCGACTCTTGCGGTTTTAGCATCATAATTTCACTTTTGTTCCAATTTATTCTACGTGAAGCCAATAGTTGTGAACCTGGGTTTTAGGATGGACAGTGACTTTAAATTAGATCGCCAAATATGCGCGGTGGTTAAGTCCAGCTTCTTTCACCTAAGGAAGCTGGCGAAGGTGAAGCCCATTCTCGAGCGGCAGCATTTTGAGACAGTAATCCATGCCTTTATTACATCTAGGCTGGATTACTGTAACGCGCTATCAGAACTGAACAAGGAGGAGGACACAAATGCAGGCTCAGACACAGGGCAGATCAGTCTTCAGAGTTTAATCGGTCCAAGTCGGTACACAGGTAAGCAAAACAGAGGCAACAGTACAATCTAGGAGCAGGCAAAAAACAGAAATCGAAAAACAGGCAATGGTCGAGGTCACAAGATTTCTAGAGCTGGAACGAGGTGATACCAAGTAGCATACACAACGAACTGGCAATGAGAACTAAAACACAAAGGGCTTAAATACAGACTAGCAGGGGATAACGAGACACAGGTGAAACACATCAGGGCGGGGCCAATAATCACATGAGGGTAAACGACCTGACAGGAAATGGGACCTGAAACAAGAGGAGATGCGAGACACCAAAATAAAACAAGAATGCACACTCTAATACTAAAAAACAATAAGAAACAGAAACTAGATCAAACCCGAGACCTGACAGTACCCCCCCCTCCACGGCCGGCTCCCGACGGCCCAGGATCTTCAGGATGTTGGCGCCGATATTCCCTGATAAGTTCCGGGTCGCATATGTTGCGAGCCGGCACCCAAGACCGCTCCTCAGGTCCATAACCCTCCCAATCCACGAGATACTGACAACCACGACCACGCCGGCGCATACCCAGCAACCGGCTGACCGTAAACACCGGACCCCCATCAAGGAACCGGGGGGGCGGAGGGGGTATGGAGGCAGGGACCAGAGGACTTTCCTTAAATGGCTTTAGTCGGGAGACATGGAAAGTAGGGTGGACCCTCATGGCACGGGGGAGTTTGAGACGAACCGCCACAGGATTGATGACCTTCGATATGGGGAAAGGACCAACAAAACGAGGAGCCAGCTTCCGGGATTCCACCCTCAGAGGTAAGTCTCGAGTGGAGAGCCACACCTTTTGGCCAGGCGAGTATACTGGAGCCGGCGTTCTTCCACGATCAGCTATCCTCTTGTAACGCGCAGAACTGCGCAACAGCATCTGACGAGCCCCATTCCAAACCTTGCGACAGCGACGGATGAGAGCCTGAGCGGAGGGCACACTGGACTCCTTCTCCACAGCAGGGAACAATGGCGGTTGATAACCATAGGCACACTGGAATGGAGAGAGACCAGAGGAGGAGAAAGGAAGTGTGTTGTGTGCATACTCCACCCAAATAAGGTGTTTGCTCCAAGTTGAAGGGTTCTGTGCCACCAAGCACCGTAGTCCTGTCTACAATTCCTGGTTAAGGCGTTCAGTCTGTCCATTGGATTCCGGGTGATAACCAGATGTAAGGCTGACCGTGGCGTCCAACAGAGAACAAAACTCCTTCCAAAACCTGGACACGAACTGAGGCCCCCGGTCAGACACAATGTCTCTGGGAAATCCATGAATACGAAAAACATGAGATAGCATGACCTCTGCCGTTTTCTTGGCGGAGGGAAGCTTGTGCAACGGAATGAAATGGACCATCTTCGAAAATCTGTCCACCACAGTCATGACTGAGGTGTTACCTTCAGAAGAGGGCAAGCCCGTAACAAAGTCCATGGAGATGTCTGACCAGGGGCGTGAGGGGACAGGCAGCGGATTCAGGAGGCCAAAGACGGCCCGACGTGAGGTCTTGTTCCGAGCACAAATACTGCAGGCGGCGACGTACTCCTTAATCCCCCTCTCCATGGAAGGCCACCAAAACCTTTGTTTGACCACAAACAGGGTTCGGCGGACACCGGGATGACAGGAGATCCGAGACGTATGAGCCCAGTGAATCACCTCTGAACGAAGAGACTCGGGAACAAACAGACGATTAGAAGGACACCCTAGCGGAGACTGAACACCAGCAGTTGCCTCGGAAACTCTCTTCTCAATCTCCCAAGTAACTGCCCCAACAAAACAGGAAGCAGGCAGAATGGGAGTTGAAACCTTAGGGGACGGGTCAGGATCAAACTGTCTGGAGAGAGCATCAGGTTTGCCATTCTTGGCACCAGGGCGGTAAGACAGTACAAAATCAAATCGATTAAAGAAGAGAGCCCACCTTGCTTGGCGCGAGTTGAGGCGTTTGGCTGACTTGATGTATTCCAGGTTCTTGTGGTCTGTCCAAACTAGAAACGGCTGCTCTGTGCCCTCCAACCAGTGTCTCCATTCCTCCAAGGCTGTTTTAACCGCTAACAGTTCACGGTTACCCACATCGTAATTTCTCTCAGCAGGAGAAAGTTTCTTTGAGAGGAAAGCGCAGGGATGTAATCGACCATCTGTGGAGGATTTCTGGGAGAGTACGGCCCCGATGCCCACACCCGAGGCGTCCACCTCAACCACGAACTGGAGTGATGGGTCAGGGTGAACCAGGATGGGGGCTGAGGAGAAGCTCCTCTTGAGTCTCATAAAAGCAGTTTCTGCTTGAGGGGACCAAGAGAAAGGCACGTGGGGCGAGGTAAGAGCATGGAGTGGTGCAGCAGTGACACTAAAGTTCCGGATAAACTTCCTATAAAAATTAGCAAACCCAAGGAACCCCTGAAGTCGCTTACGACTGGAGGGTGTAGGCCAGGTGGCCACAGCACTGACCTTGCTCGGGTCCATCTGTATACCAGCAGGTGATACAACATAACCAAGGAATTGAACCGTGTTAACATGAAATTCACATTTCTCAGCTTTCACAAACAGATCATTCAGGAGCAAACGTTCCAGCACCTGGTGTACATGCTGCACATGGGAAGTCTCGTCTGGAGAAAAGATCAAAATGTCATCAAGGTACACAAACACAAATCTGTTCAGCATGTCCCGTAATACATCATTAACCATTCCTTGAAAAACTGCTGGAGCATTAGTAAGACCAAACGGCATGACCAGATATTCATAATGACCACTGGGTGTGTTAAACGCAGTTTTCCATTCATCCCCCTCCCTTATCCTCACCAGATGATAAGCATTTCTAAGATCTAACTTGGTGAATACCTTAGCGTCTTTTAACAGTTCAAATGCAGAGGAGATAAGAGGAAGAGGGTATCTGTTTTTAACAGTAATGTCATTGAGTCCTCTGTAGTCAATGCAGGGCCGAAGTGTACCATCCTTCTTATCCACAAAGAAGAATCCAGCTCCTGCAGGTGAAGAGGAAGGTCTGATGATCCCAGCAGCAAGGGCGTCGTCAATGTATTTTTCCATGGCGAGCCGCTCGGGTGAAGACAAGGAGTAGAGATGCGCTGTACCTGGCAGAAGGTCGATGCAGCAATCGTACGGTCTATGCGGCGGAAGAGATGTGGCCTTGGCCTTGTTGAACACCTCCTTTAGGTCTAAATAACATGAGGGAACCTTGGAGATATCTGGAAAATCCTCCTCCCTTGAACGGGGAGGCTGCTGGAGGGTGGTCCTGGAAGATCCCAGCAAACTGCTCCTTGATGGATCCTTCATAGACTCAGGAGAAGAATCATGCAGATAGATGAGTTTACAGTTATTCCCCCAAGAAATTACTTCCCCAGTACCCCAGTTCATGTGAGGATTATGGTAAGACAGCCAAGGGAGCCCCAAAACCAGAGGATGAAGAGGACAGTCGAGGAGATGAAAACTGATGGTCTCAAGGTGATTTTCTGCCATGATGAGTTGAACAGGTTGAGTTCGGTGAGTTACCCTGTACAGTAGGCGCCCATCCAGTGCACTAGCCTCCAGAGGATTTTGAAGCTGTTCACGTTCCAGCTCCAATTCATCAGCCAAGCGAATGTCCATGAAGTTATCATCTGCCCCAGAATCAACCAAAGCCTGCAGGGAGTGCCACTGGGAATGAACCAACAATTGTACCGTCGACAATTGACGAGAGGAACGGCTCATAGGAGTGGTACAACTCACCAATGTCCTCTCTTTCATTGGTGAGCCTTCTTTTACTGAACAGCTGTTCAACAAATGTCCCAGTTCACCACAGTAAAAACACCTCCCCTCCCTTAGGCGGCGCTGCCGTTCCTCCGGGCTGAGTTTGGCTCGTCCCACCTGCATGGACTCCTCCGAAGAGACAAGTGGCGCTGTAGGCTGACTAGACCGGCCGAGAAGGAACAAGTCCCGACCGGAAGGCGAAGGGCGACGCTGCCGCCACGGCTGGGAGGAGGACCGAACTGCTGCCGATCTCCTCTCTCGCTCTCTTTCACTGAGCCTAGCGTCAATCTGGACAGCCAGGGAAATCATAGACTCGAAGTCGGAAGGCAGGGTTAGTGGAGCCAATTGATCTTTGATAGCTTCAGACAATCCATTGCGAAAAGCATCCAACAAAGCAGCCTCATTCCATCCACTCTTAGCAGCAACAGTTCGAAAGTCAATAGCAAAATCCATAACTGAGCGATTACCTTGTTTCATGGAGACCAGGTTCTGCGAAGCCTCTCGGCCAGGATTGGAGTGATCAAACGTGCGAGACAGAGCTTCCATGAACAGGACCGACGTCTGGCAAACAGGAGAATTCCGAGACCACTCCGCCGTGGCCCAAGCTTCCGCCCTACCCGACAGGTGCGTGATGATAAAGGCTACCCTTGAGCGTTCTGATGGAAAGGAAGCCGCTTGAAGTTCGAAATGCAGTCCACACTGAATCAAAAAAAGGTCTACACTTCTCCGATTCCCCTGAAAAGTGTTCCGGTCTTGCCAGGTGGACGAATGGAGATGCTGCAGCAGCCGTGGCCCTCGGAGCTCCTGGAGACCCAGACAAGGAAACAGACTCGGCAGGCACGGGAGCCGCAGCAGGAAACAAAGAATTCAGCCGAGTAACCAGGTGTTCAAACCGAGAACTTAAAGTGTTCAGCTGTGAACCGATGTCCGCCTGGAACCCCTGCTGACGCTCGCCGAGGTCCCGGAACCCGGCGACGATCGAAGTGAGTTGACCCTCATAATGCGAGATGCGCTCCTCTTGCTTCTGGAGTGCTGCACGAAAAGGATCAGAGCCCGCTGAGTCCATTGTTGGCCAGTTCGTAATATCAGAACTGAACAAGGAGGAGGACACAAATGCAGGCTCAGACACAGGGCAGATCAGTCTTCAGAGTTTAATCGGTCCTAGTCGGTACACAGGTCTATTTTGGAGTTGGTTGTTCTTCACTGGCTCCAGTTGGTTCAGAATGATGCTGCTCGCCTTTTAACAGGGGACTCGAAAGAGGGAGCATATATCGCCAATTCTGGCCTCCCTCCGCTGGCTCCCGGTGCACTTTCGAGTTCATTTTAGGACACTGCTATTTGTTTTTAAATCTCTGAATGGGCTCGCCCCGCCTTACGTCTCTGAGCTGCTCCTCCCATACGCTCCTGCCCGGTCCCTCAGGTCAGCTGGTCAGCTGCTCCTGGAGGTACCGAGGTCTAATCGGAGGCTCAGAGGGGATAGAGCCTTCTCTGTTGCTGCTCCAGCGCTCTGGAACACCCTGCCATTGCACATCAGACAGGCCCCCTCACTGTCCATCTTCAAATCCAGTGTTAAAACACATTTGTACTCCCTGGCTTTTGACCATGCCTGAGACTTTGCTTCTGTTTGTGGTGTTTTTGATGTTTCTTTATTTTTACATGTCTTTTCCTACTATTTCTTTTGATTGTTATTTTTGGTGTGTATTAACTTTTTTTGTCAATGATTAGTGATGTACAGCACTTTGTTGCAGCTGTTTTTTATTTTTAATGTGCTCTATAAATAAAATAATTATTATTATTATTCTATATCCTGAAAAGGAGCTAAATTCCTCTATTAAATTTAGTATATTTGGTAGACTAATTTGCGAATTTGTAATGTATAATAATACGTCCTCTGCGTATAGTGAAATTTTATTATTTGAATCTTTGATATTATATCCCCGAATATTCGGATGGCTTCTTATACTTTCTGCTAAAGGCTCTATCACAAGGGAAAATAGCAGGGGTGATAATGCACACCCCTGTCTATTGCCCCATGATAATTGAAATTTTGAAGATACCATGTTATTAGTCAGTATTATCTAAATGATGGCCGATATTATCTAAATGGCGGCCGATTGGGAAAGGGGGGGGGGGGTGCAGCGAGACCTGGGTGTCATGGTACACCAGTCATTGAAGGTAGGCATGCAGGTGCAGCAGGCAGTAAATAAAGCGAATGGTATGTTAGCTTTCATTGCAAAAGGATTTGAGTATAGGAGCAGGGAGGTTCTACCGCAGTTGTACAGGGTCTTGGTGAGACCACACCTGGAGTATTGCGTACAGTTTTGGTCTCCAAATCTGAGGAAGGACATTATTGCCATAGAGGGAGTGCAGAGAAGGTTCGCCAGACTGATTCCTGGGATGTCAGGACTGTCTTATGAAGAAAGACTGGATAGACTTGGTTTATACTCTCTAGAATTTAGGAGATTGAGAGGGGATCTTATAGAAACTTACAATATTCTTAAGGTGTTGGACAGGCTAGATGCAGGAAGATTGTTCCCGATGTTGGGGAAGTCCAGGACAAGGGGTCACAGCTTAAGGATAAGGGGGAAATCCTGTAAAACCGAGATGAGAATAACTTTTTTCACACAGAGAGTGGTGAATCTCTGGAACTCTCTGCCACAGAGGGTAGTGGAGGCCAGTTCATTGGCTATATTTAAGAGGGAGTTAGATGTGGCCCTTGTGGCTAAGGGGATCGGGGGTATGGAGAGAAGGCAGGTACGGGATACTGAGTTGGATGATCAGCCATGATCATATTGAATGGCGGTGCAGGCTCGAAGGGCTGAATGGACTACTCCTGCACCTAATTTCTATGTTTCTATGTTTCTATTCTAGCAGTGTGATCGTAATTAAATAAATTATTTTTGTTTTTTTTTAAAACAGTCCGTCGCTCCGTCATTTGCTGCACTATATTCCATCTAACACTTCTCCTCCCACTCTCCCAACCTGCTCAAGTCCTTCTGCAGAGTCCCTGCTTTCTTTACGCAACCTGCCCCTCCACCTATTTCTGTATCAACCACAAACCTGACCACAAAGCCTTCAATCCCCTCGTCCCAATCATTAATATATAACGTGAAGAGTAGTGGTGTGCGGGAAGGGTCTGCCGTTTGCTGGTTTGAACTGAAGATTGACACAGAAATATGGAGAAACTAAGCAGGACAGGCAGCATCTCTGGAGAGAAGGAATGGGTGATGTTTCGATTCAAGACCCTTCTTCAGACTGAAAGTCACGGGAAAGGTAAACGAGAGATATAGACGATGATGTAGAGAGACACAGAACAATGAATGAAAGGAATGCAAAAAAGTAATGATGACAAAAAAACAAGCCATTGTTAGCTGTTTGTTGGATGAGAACGAGAAGTTGGTGCGACCTGTGTGGGTGAGGGATGGAGAGAGAGGGAATGCAGGATTTACTTGAAGTGGGAGGAATTAAAATTGCCCAAGCAAAATATGGGATGATGTTCGTCCAATTTGCATTTAGCCCCACTCTGACAGTAGAGGAGACCTAGGACAGAAATGTCAGTGTGAGAATGGGAAGGGTAATTAAAGTGTTTGGCAACCGGGAGATCAGGTACGTCCAGGCAGACTGAGCGAAGGTGTTCAGTGAAATGATCGTAGCAGCCCCAGAACCGACCCCTGCGGAACTCCGCTAGTCCCTGGCAGCCAACCAGTAAAAGCCTCCTTGCCCGTAAACACTTCCGAGTTTCTGCTGGTGGTACCTTGGAGACGGGAGAGGAGGAAGCACGCTTTCCCGATCATTGTCCAATCCCAGATATCCCGTCAGTTACCCGATCTGGAAGAGAAAGTAATTGCAGTCAAACTCCAGCGACCAATATACATAAAACGAAACAGATGTAATGCTGAGGTTCTACAACGCAGTGGTCAGGCCACATTTCGAATATTGTGAGCAATTTTGAGCCCCATATCAGATGAAGCATGTACAGGCTCTGGATGGGATCAGAGGAGGTTTATAGCAATGAGTGGGTTTACATACGATGAGCGTTTGATGGCACTGGGCCTTTACTCGCTGGAGTTTAGAAGAATGAGGGGGGGACCACAATGAAACTTACCGAACAGTGAAAGGCTTGGAGAGTGTGGATGTGGAGAGGATATTTCCACTAGTGGGAGAGGTCATAGTCTCAGAATTAAAGGACGTTCTTTTAGGAAGGAAATGACGTGGAATTTCTTTAGTCAGAGGGTGGTGAATCTGTGGAATTCTTTGCCGCCGACGGCGGTGGAGGCCAATTCAAACTTTCAAGGTCAGTTTATTGTCATATGTACCATTTAAGGTACTGTGAAGTTCGAATAACCAAAAAAAAGCAACAAGAGACACAACTACAAAAGGCACCATAAACATCCACCACAGCGGACTCCCCACGATCCTCACTGGGACCGAAGGCAATAAAGTCCAAACATATTCTTCCTCTTTTATTCTCCCATGGTCGGGGCAATCGAACCATCCGCAGTCTGGAGGATTGAAGCTCCCGCAGTCGGCGGTGGAAGACCCGGCGTTGGGGTGATCGAAGACTCTGCGTCGAGGCAATCGAAGACCCCGCATGGGGGGCGATCGATGCTACCACGTCGGGGCGATCGAAGACCCCGCATCGGGGCGATCGAAGACCCCGCATGGGGGGGGCGATCGATGCTACCACGTCGGGGCGATCGAAGACCCCGCGTCAGGGCGATCGATGCTACCACGTCGGGGCGATCGAAGACCCCACGTCGGGGCGATCGATGCTCCCGCGTCGGGGCGATCGAAGACCCCGCGTCGGGGCGATCGAAGACCCCACGTCAGAGCAATCAAAGACCCCACGTCAGGGCGATCGATGTTCCGCATTGGGGCGATCAATGCTCCACGTCGGGCGATCGATGACCCCGCGTCGGGGCGATCGAAGACCCCACGTCAGAGCAATAAAAGACCCCACGGCAGGGCGATCGATGTTCCGGATTGGGGGGATGAATGCTCCACGTCGGGGCGACCGAAGACCCCACGTCGGGGCGATCGAAGACCCCACGTAGGGGCGCTCGAAGACCCCACGTCGGGGCGATCGAAGACCCCTTGTCGGGGCGATCGAAGACCCCGTGTCAGGGCGATCGAAGACCCAACGTCGGGGCGATCGAAGACCCCGCGTCGGGGCGATCGAAGACCCCGCGTCGGAGCGGTGGAAGACCCCGCGTCGTGGCGATCGAAGACCCCGCGTCGGGGCGATCGAAGGCTCTGCGTCGGGGCAATCGAAGACCCTGCATCGGGGCGGTGGAAGACCCCCCGTCGGGGCGGTGGAAGACCCCGCGTCGGGGCGGTGGAAGACCCTGCGTCAGGGCGGTGGAAAACCCCACGTCGGGGCGGTGGAAGACCCCGCGTCGGGGCGGTGGAAGACCCCGCGTCGGGGCGGTGGAAGACCCCGCGTCGGGGCGGTGGAAGACCCCGCGTCGGGGCGGTGGAAGACCCCGCGTCGGGGCGGTGGAAAACCCCACGTCGGGGCGGTGGAAAACCCCGCGTCGGGGCGGTGGAAGACCCCGCGTCGGGGCGGTGGAAAACCCCGCGTCGGGGCGGTGGAAGACCCCGCGTCGGGGCGGTGGAAGACCCCGCGTCGGGGCGGTGGAAGACCCCGCGTCGGGGCGGTGGAAGACCCCGCGTCGGGGCGGTGGAAGACCCCGCGTCGGGGCGGTGGAAGACCCCGCGTCGGGGCGGTGGAAGACCCCGCGTCGGGGCGGTGGAAGGCCCCACGTCGGGGCGGTGGAAGACCCCGCGTCGGGGCGGTGGAAGACCCCGCGTCGGGGCGGTGGACGACCCCGCGTCGGGGCGATCGAAGACCCCGCATCGGGGCCATCGAAGACCCCGCATGGGGGCGATCGATGCTAACACGTCGGAGCGACCGAAGACCCCGCGTCAGGGCGATCGATGCTCCCGCGTCGGGGCGACCGAAGACCCCGCGTCAGGGCGATCGATGCTCCTGCGTCGGGGCGATCGAAGACCCCGCGTCGGGGCGATCGAAGACCCCACGTCAGGGCAATCAAAGACCCGACGTCAGGGCAATCGATGTTCCGCATTGGGGCGATCAATGCTCCACGTCGGGGCGATCGAAAACCCCACGTCGGGGCGATCGAAGACCCCACGTCGGGGCGATCAAAGACCCCACGTCGGGGCGATCGAAGACCCCGTGTCGGGGCGATCGAAGACCCCGTGTCGGGGCGATCGAAGACCCAACGTCGGGGCGATCGAAGACCCCACGTCGGGGCGATCGAAGACCCCGCGTCGGGGCGATCGAAGACCCCGCGTCGGAGCGGTGGAAGACCCGCGTCGTGGCGATCGAAGACCCCGCGTCGGGGCGATCGAAGGCTCTGCGTCGGGGCAATCGAAGACCCTGCATCGGGGCGGTGGAAGACCCCCCGTCGTGGCGGTGGAAGACCCCGCGTCGGGGCGATCGAAGGCCCCGCGTCGGGGCGGTCGAAGACCCCACGTCGGGGCGGTGGAAGACCCCGCGTCGGGGCGGTGGAAGACCCCGCGTCAGGGCGGTGGAAGACCCCACGTCGGGGCGGTGGAAGACCCCGCGTCGGGGCGGTGGAAGACCCCGCGTCGGGGCGGTGGAAAACACCACGTCGGGGCGGTGGAAAACCCCGCGTCGGGGCGGTGGAAGACCCCCACGTCGGGGCGGTGGAAAACCCCGCGTCGGGGCGGTGGAAGACCCCGCGTCGGGGCGGTGGAAGACCCCGCGTCGGGGCGGTGGAAGACCCCGCGTCGGGGCGGTGGAAGACCCCGCGTCGGGGTGTCCGAAGACCCCGCGTCGGGGCGGTGGAAGACCCCGCGTCGGGGCGGTGGAAAGCCCCACGTCGGGACGGTGGAAGACCCCGCGTCGGGGCGGTGGAAGACCCCGCGTCGGGGCGGTGGACGACCCCGCGTCGGGGCGATCGAAGACCCCGCATCGGGGCCATCGAAGACCCCGCATGGGGGCGATCGATGCTAACACGTCGGGGCGACCGAAGACCCCGCGTCAGGGCGATCGATGCTCCCGCGTCGGGGCGACCGAAGACCCCGCGTCAGGGCGATCGATGCTCCTGCGTCGGGGCGATCGAAGACCCCGCGTCGGGGCGATCGAAGACCCCACGTCAGGGCAATCAAAGACCCGACGTCAGGGCAATCGATGTTCCGCATTAGGGCGATCAATGCTCCACGTCGGGGCGATCGAAAACCCCACGTCGGGGCGATCGAAGACCCCACGTCGGGGCGATCGAAGACCCCACGTCGGGGCGATCGAAGACCCCACGTCGGGGCGATCAAAGACCCCACGTCGGGGCGATCGAAGACCCCGTGTCGGGGCGATCGAAGACCCCGTGTCGGGGCGATCGAAGACCCAACGTCGGGGCGATCGAAGACCCCACGTCGGGGCGATCGAAGACCCCGCGTCGGGGCGATCGAAGACCCCGCGTCGGAGCGGTGGAAGACCCGCGTCGGAGCGGTGGAAGACCCGCGTCGGGGCGATTGAAGACCCTGCATCGGAGCGATCGAAGGCTCTACGTCGGGGCAATCGAAGACCCTGCATCGGGGCGGTGGAAGACCCCGCGTCGGGGCGATTGAAGACCCCGCGTCGGGGCGATCGAAGGCTCTGCGTCGGGGCAATCGAAGACCCCGCATCGGGGCGGTGGAAGACCCCGCGTCGGGGCGGTGGAAGACCCCGCGTCAGGGCGGTGGAAGACCCCGCGTCGGGGCGGTGGAAGACCCCGCGTCGGGGCGGTGGAAGACCCCGCGTCGGGGCGGTGGAAGACCCCGCGTCGGGGCGGTGGAAGACCCTGCGTCGGGGCGGTGGAAGACCCCGCGTCGGGGCGGTGGAAGACCCCGCGTCGGGGCGGTGGAAGACCCCGCGTCGGGGCGGTGGAAGACCCCGCGTCGGGGCGGTGGAAGACCCCGCGTCGGGGCGGTGGAAGACCCCGCGTCGGGGCGATCGAAGACCCCGCGTCGGGGCGGTGGAAGACCCCGCGTCGGGGCGGTGGAAGACCCCGCGTCGGGGCGATCGAAGACCCCGCGTCGGGGCGGTGGAAGACCCCGTCGGGGCGATCGAAGACCCCGCGTCGGGGTGATCGAAGACCCCGCGTCGGGGTGGATCGAAGACCCCGCGTCGGGGCGATCGAAGACCCCGCGTCGGGGTGATCGAAGACCCCGCGTCGGGGTGATCGAAGACCCCGCATCGGGGGCGGTGGAAGACCCCGCGTCGGGGCGGTGGAAGACCCCGCGTCGGGGCGGTGGAAGACCCCGCGTCGGGGCGGTGGAAGACCCCGCGTCGGGGCGGTGGAAGACCCCGCGTCGGAGCGATCGAAGACCCCGCCGCGGGGCGGTGGAAGACCCTGCCGCGGGGCGGTGGAAGACCCCGCGTCGGGGCGGTGGAAGACCCTGCTTCGGGGCGGTGGAAGACACAGCGTCGCGGCGATTGATGCTCCGCGTCGGGGCGGTGGAAGTCCCCGCGTCGGGGCGATCGAAGCTCCTGCGGTTTGGAGCCTCCCGAAGTCGGTCTCTAACCAGCGGCCACAAGCTCCACGATGTTAAAGTCCACAGGCACCCATGGTTGGAGCCCCAACCTTGACCCCGACAGGGATCGTAAGCTCCGTGATGGTCTCATGCAAATGCCACCAACTCCTCGATGTTAGACCGCAGTGCGGACGGAAATATGATACGGAAGAAAATCGCATCTCCGTTGAGGTAAGTGATTACAAAAAGTTTCCCCCAACTTCCCCCACTCCTTACATAAAACAAGCTAAAGAACACTAAAAACATACATTTAACACACAAACAGACAACAAAACAGGAAGGGACAGACAGACTGTTGGCGAGGCAGCCATTGCTAGCGCTACCTGGTGGTTAAGTCAGTGGATATTGTGAAGGCAGAGATAGAAAGATTATGAATTAGTACGGATGTCAGGGGTTATGGGGAGAAGGCAGGAGAATGGGGTTAAGAGGGATTGATAGATCAGCCATGATTGAATGGGGGAGTAGACTTGATGGGCCAAATGGCCTAATTCTACTATCACTTATGACCTCATGAGCAATCTAGTTGCCTTCTTTTGGTTTTTAAAAGCTTCCCAATCGTTAGACCTCCTGCTAATCTTTGCCAAGTTACATGATGGCGCATGGTGGTGCAGCGGTAGAGACCCGACTTTGATCCTGACTACAGGTGCTGTCTGTACGGAGTTTGCACGTTCTCTCTGTGATCTGCGTGGATTTTCTCCGGGGTATCTGGTTTCCTTCCACGCTCCAAAGATGTATGGGTTTGTAGGTTAATTAGACTTCGGTAAAAAAAAAATTATTTGTCCGAAGTGTGTGTGTAGGATAGCGTTGGTCACTGGTCAGCATGGGCCGAAGGGCCTGTTTCTGCACAGTATCACTAAACTAAACACAGAACTTGTTTGTGAACGGGTGATCGATTGTCGGCGTGGACTCGATGGGCTGAAGGGCCTGTTTCCGCGCTGTGTCTCTAAACTAGAAAACTAAACTCAACTGACATGAACGGCTACTGTTCTACCATGTGGCTACGTCCCAGAAGGTGTTCAAGAAGAACTGCAGATGCTGGAAAATCGAAGGTACACAAATGGCGGAGGATTATGTGTTGTAATCCTCCGTAATTAACACTTAATCCTCCGCCATTTCCGCCACCTCCAACGTGACCCCACCACTCGCCACATCTTCCCATTTCCCCCCATGTCTTCCTTCCGCAAAGACCGCTCCCTCCGCAACTCCCTTGTCAATTCTTCCCTTCCCTCCGGTACCACCCCTCCCCGGGCACTTTCCGTTGCAACCGCAAGAAATGCAACACCTGTCCCTTCACCTCCCCCCTCGACTCCATTCAAGGACCCAAGCAATCGTTCCAGGTGCGACAAAGGTTCACCTGCATCTCCTACCTCATCTACAGAATCCTCTGCTCTAGGTGTCAGCTGATTTACATCGGGGAGACTAAGCGTAGGTTGGGCGATCGTTTCGCCGAACACCTCCGCTCAGTCCGCAATAACCAACCTGACCTCCCGGTGGCTCAGCACTTCAACTCCCCCTCCCATTCCCAATCAGACCTCTCTGTCCTGGGTCTCCTCCATTGCCAGAGTGAGCAACAGCGGAAATTGGAGGAAGAGCACCTCATATTCCGCCTGGGGACCTTGCGGCCGGAAGGCATTAACATTGAATTCTCCCAATTTTGCTAGACCTTGCTGTCTCCTCCCCTTCCTTAACCCTCGAGCTGTCTCCTCCCACCCTCCTATCCGCCCGACCTCGGGCTCCTCCGCCTCCCCTTTTCCTTCCTTCTCCCCCCCACCCCCCTCCCCCATCAGTCTGAAGAAGGGTTTCGGCCCGAAACGTCGCCTATTTCCTTCGCTCCATAAATGCTGCTGCACCCGCTGAGTTTCTCCAGCAATTTTGTGTACGTTCCACAAGGTGCCTGGTTCATGAATTAGGGAAGGTATCTGAGGAACAGCTTAGGGTTGGTTCTAAGCTGATCATTGCTAAAGTTGAAGTAAGAGGCTATTCATACAGAGGTTGATGAGGGGTTGTGTGGATATGTGGAACAAGCTGCCGGAGGAAGTAGTTGAGGCAAGTACAATAACAACATATAATTTAGTTCATTTAGCAGTCTGAAGAAGGGGTTCGGCCCGAAACGTTGCCTATTTCCTTCGCTCCATAGATGCTGCTGCACCCGCTGAGTTTCTCCAGCAATTTTGTGTACCTATAATTTAGTTCAGTTCAGTTTAGAGATACAGAGCGAATACAGGCCTTCGGCCCATCGAGTCCGTGCTGACTATCGATCACCCATTCACACACTAGTTCTGTGTTTAATTTAGAGATACAGCACGGAAACAGGCCCTTCGGCCCACCAATCCACGCTGACTATCGATCACCCATTCATACACTAGTTCTCTCTTTAGTCAGTGGGTGTTGAATCTGTGGAATTCTTTGCCATAGCAGGCTGTGGAGGGCGTCAGTTGATATTTTTAAGACTGAGATACATAGATTGCTGATTAGAAACATAGAAACATCGAAATTAGGCGCAGGAGTAGGCCATTCGGCCCTTCGAGCCTGCACCGCCATTCAATATGATCATGGTTGATCATCCAACTCAGTATCCCGTACCTGCCTTCTCTCCATACCCTCTGATCCCCTTAGCCACAAGGGCCAAATCTAACTCTCTCGAAGGGCCGAATGGCCTACTCCTGCACCTAATGTCTATGTTTCTATGTTGAGGTACAATACAGAAACAGGACATAGAAACATAGACAATAGGTGCAGGAGTAGAGGCCATTCGGCCCTTCGAGCCTGCACCATTCGCCATTCATTATGATCATGGCTGATCATCCAACTCAGTATCCTGTACCTGCCTTCTCTCCATATCCCCTGATCCCTTTAGCCACAAGGGCCACATCTAAATCCCCCTTAAATACAGCCAATGGACTGTGGCCTCAACTACCTTCTGTGGCAGAGAATTCCAGAGATTCACCACTCTCTGTGTGAAACATTATTTTCTCATCTCGGTCTTAAAATACTTCCCTCTTATCCTTAAACTGTGAGATCTTGTTCTGGACTTCCCCAACATCGAGAACAATCTTCCTGCAACTATCCTATCCAACCCCTGAAGAATTTTGTAAGTTTCTATAAGATCCCCCCCCTCAATCTTCTAAATTCTAGCGAGTATAAGCCCAGTCATTCTTCATATGAAAGTACTGGAATCATCCCAGGAATCAGTCTGGTGAACCTCCTCCGTACTCCCTCTATGGCAAGAATGTCTTTGCTCAGATTTGGAGACCAAAACTGTACGCAATGCTCCAGGTGTGGTCTCACCAACACCCTGTACAACTGCAGTAGATCCTCCCTGCTCCTATACTCAAATCATTTTGCTATGAATGCTAACATACCATTGGCTTTCTTCACTGCCTGCTGCACCTGCATGCCTACTTTCAATGGCTGGTGTACCATGACACCCAGGTCTCGTTGCAAGTAGGCATGCAGGTACAGCAGGCTGTGAATGTTTTATTGTCAAATGTCCCAGATTACAGAATGAAATTCTTACTTGCAGCAGCACAGTATGTTTTTGGTTTTTAGGCTGTGTTTATGTGGGGAGGGGGGTGGGGGTGAAACGGGGGCTGCTGTCACTCCCTTCGGGGGGATACGACCTTTTCGTCGCGTCCCCCTTCTTTGCCTCAGTCTACGCTGAGGCCTAGCGGAGCCGGCGACCTCGGGACTCTGGGGTCAGCTGACAGGACTCGTCCTGGGCTCGCTCCCGGCTCAGCCCGAGGGAGGAACGGCACTCCCGCTGGAATGGCCCAGCCCGAGGGAGGAACGGCACTCCCGCTGGAGTGGCGCAGCCCGAGGGAGGAACGGCACTCCCGCTGGAGTGGCCCAGCCCGAAGGAGGAACGGCACTCCCGCTGGAGTGGCCCAGCCCGAGGGAGGAACGGCACTCCCGCTGGAGTGGCCCAGCCTGAGGGTGGAACGGCACTCCCGCTGGAGTGGCCCAGCCCGAGGGAGGAACGGCACTCCCGTCGGAGTGGCCCAGCCCGAGGGAGGAACGGCACTCCCGCTGGAGTGACCCAGCCCGAGGGTGGAACGGTACTCACGTGAGGGCGATCCGGTCTGGGGGCTGAGACGACGTTCTGGCGGCGGTCCTGGGTTCAGCCGCGGGCCGGCGGCTGCGTGTGCTGGACTGGAGGTGCGGCGGCTTCGACCACCCCAGGCCGCAGTGTTTGAACCGGCCCGTTCGCGGGGTTCGGTGAGCTGCGGGACTGTTTGTACCATCGCCCGGTAGGGAATCGCCTCAGCACAGAGGGAGAAGAGGGAAGAGACTGCAGCCCTATGATTTTTGCCCCCACCACAGTGAGGAGGTGTTTGGAGGACTCACTGTGGTGGATGTTAATTTGTGTTTACTGTTGTTTATTATTGTATTATTGTATGTATGACTGCAGGCACGAAATTTCGTTCAGACGTAAGGTCTGAATGACAATAAAGGAAATTCAACTCAATTCAATTCACAACAGAATATGTAAACAGGCAAACTACATTCAGATAAGCACCCAAAGTCAGCATCAAACCATGGTATCTAGTGCTGTGAGGCAGCAACTCTAATGCTGCACCACCTTGCTGCCCGAACTTGGATATCGCTCAGTCCATTACACAAAGCAGTCAGAAAGCATTATATCAGGATGCATCATAGCTTGGGATGAGAACAGTTCCATCCACACAGCAACAGGCTCTTTGGCCCACCACGTCCATGCCAGCCCTTGTTTGCCCATCGATTTGTATGGTAACCGGTAAGCGCTACCGCAGCATGCGGAGCAAAACCACCAGATTCAAAAACAGATTTCTTCCCTCAGGCCATCAGCCTACTCAACACACTTAAGAAAATTCCATGAACAGTACCCAAACAAAGCCAAACAAACTGTGAAAATAACTTTGGCTCAATGTCTCCAGTACGAAATTTGCACTTTTTCTATATTGCACCTCTCATTGTTGCACCCTTTTTTAAAAAATACCTCAAAGTTTTTGCTACATTTTGGCACACTGTGTATATTTTAATATTTTAAATAATGTATGTCTATTGTCTATTTTTATTGGTATGTTGTCTGTCTGTGTTTTTAATATTACTTGCACATTTGGAGTATGGGGACAGTAATTTCGATCCTCTGTGTAACTACTGTTGCATAGTTGAATTGACAATAAAGTTTACTTTGGTATGGTTGTACAATTGCCATGTGTTACATGATACAGTGTTTGCATGCAACGCAGATAAGTCGTACTATATAAGGTCATAAGTGATAGGAGCAGAATTAGGCCATTCTGCCCATCAAGTCCACTCTGCCATTTAATCTTAGCTGATCTATCTCGCCCTCCTAACCCCATTTTCATGCCTTCTCCCCGTAACCTCTGACTCCACGACTAAACACGAATATATCCATCCCTGCCTTAAATAATCCACTGACTTGGTCTCCACAGTCTTCTAGTTAATACATTCATGTAGTGGATGATTACTCACTGTAACTGGGTTCACTTGGAGGCCCCTGCTCTTAGATAGAGCCATAACTGGCTGGACTATAGTTCCCAAAATGTTTTGGGAACCAGGCTTGAGTAGGCCAATCTGGCACTACCAATATGCCTGTGGCTTAGTCTTGCTTGATTTTGGTCAAGCATCGGTTAGTGAGACAAATTGGCGGAAAGCATACATAAACATTCCTCCCCAATTGAGGGAGAAAGCATCCACTGCCTTTGCTCCTGGATCCAGCTCGCAGGACACATATCTGGGTAACTTATGGTTTAGTCTAAATGCAAACAGATCAATATCTGGTATGCCAAATCGTGTAGTTATTTCGTTAAATACTGCCAGATTCAACATCCATTCTGTGTTATTAAACATTCGTGATTCGTGATCTAGCATCTGTCACCGTGTTATATCTACCTCGTAGATTTCCCAAATATTCTTCTTGATACACCAGTGCCAAATGAGGTTCGACAATCTGTCTTAAGATACAGATTTTACACCACCCTTGTTAATGGATATATGCCACCGCAGTGGTGTTATCACTCTGAATTTGAACAAGCACCGGTTGCATATCGCTACAGAGAACCTTGAGTCTATATTGTGCCCCCAACAATTCTGGGTAATTGATTCCATGTGTTGGGGAATTACAGACTCCTGCTCATTCCATCTGCCCCACAGCTCTAGACTGTGTTGGTGGCTCCCCATCCTTAGCCGCTTGCATAGGTCTGAAGAACCTCCAATGGCTATCGAGCAAACATTCACTGAGCTGTCTCATGTTCGTTATCCACCATAGTTATTCAACAATGGCCTCTGCTGGCAATCCATAGTATTGCCAATTTGGCCTGCATGTAATCTGAGTGTTCGTTCCTTTGCTTGCTGTAAGTTCTGGTAATGCATAGGCCCGTGACATACAGCTGGAGATGCAGCTACTAATTGCCAATTACACTAGCTGTTTGACTGATAGTTGGCTAGAATTTGACTATCAGGTCATAGCAGGCTTAATTAATATTGTTGTTTGCCCCTAGGCAAAGTCACCAACACATTTACTGGTTTTGATAGTAAATTCTAGGTAATCAATTACCCTTGTAGGTGTCAATTTTGATTTAACTGGATGGATGAGGTAACCAATTCATTCAAACAGGGTTTTGGTTTGCTTGACTGATGCTTCTGCCAATTCTTGGTGACTCCAAAATGAAAATGTCCTCCAAATATACCATTACTATGTGGTTCTGAGACCTTTGTAGACCCAGAATTGGTTTCCGTAGTTTCGTCAATAGTCTAGGAGCTGATGTCAACCCATTTGGCAGAGCCATGCCATCCAGTTAAACTTCAAATATCTCCTGTTCTTAGTGAATAGACACCGAATAGTATGCATCTTTGAGGTCGATGCATGCCATGTAACCATTTTATAGGAAGGTCCTATAAAACAGTAGTTAGACCGTAACAAAAAATTGCTGTTCTGTAAGTCTGTACTGTACATATGAGTTAAACCTAGATGAAGTGATATCATCCATCTGTCACCTGTCCTGGAAGGCAATCCTGCCCAAAATACTGGGCCTGCCTTGAAGACAATTCCGGTCCGAGTTCCAAGTCTGCTTGGAACCTCTGTATGTTGTGCAATAAAAATAATCACGTTGTTATCTGTTTTTTTAAAACCAGATCTGAAATTCATGTTATTGTCATTTTGAACAAAAACACAAGAGTGAAATTACAAACATGTAACTGGTCCACAATCCCTTGTTTCAGGAAACCCAGAGCCACCTACCTTCATGGCTACCGGTGTTCTTGTGGTAAGCCCAAAGACCCCTGATGCGGGTACCTTTTCACTCCTTGATTGGGAGTTGGACTGGTAGGAAGTGTGGATTCCATGCTTCTCCTTACCTCTGCTTGGGTCTTGGTCTGAAAGCCTCATCATACTGAGCCTGCCTTGTAGGACAATTCAGGCCATAATTCTGAGTCTGCCTTGAAAGACGACTCTGACCATATTTCCGTGCCCAGCTTTCAAGTCAAGTCAAGTCAAGTCAAGTCAAGTGTATTTGTCACATACACATACGAGATGTGCAGTGAAGTGAAAGTGGCAATGCTCGCGGACTTTTGTGCAAAAGACAAACAACAAAACAACCAAACAAATTATAAACACAATCATAACACACATATTCTTTTACATAATAAATAATGGAAGGAAAAACGTTCAATAGAGTTAGTCCCTGGTGAGATAGGCGTTTACAGTCCGAATTTCCTCTGGGAAGAAAGTCCTTCTCAACCTCTTTTTTCTCACCGCATGGCAACGGAGGCGTTTGCCTGACCGTAGCAGCTGGAACAGTCCGTTGCAGGGGTGGAAGGGGTCTCCCATGATTTTGTTTGCTCTGGAGTTGCACCTCCTGTTGTATAGTTCCTGCAGGGGTGAGTGAAGTTCCCATAGTGCGTTCAGCCGAACGCACTACTCTCTGCAGAGCCTTCTTGTCCTTGGCAGAGCAATTCCCAAACCAGATGGTAATGTTCCCGGACAAGATGCTTTCCACCGCCGCTGCGTAGAAGCACTGGAGGATCCTCGGAGACACTCTGAATTTCCTCAATTGCCTGAGGTGGTAAAGGCGCTGCCTTGCCTTACTCACCGGCTTCAGTGAACTGCTTACCCCCTATGGAGGTGTGTTGTTGTAAAATAATTTGAAAACCATGTATCATTTTCCTTCCACTTCACAATTATGCGCCACTTTGTGTTGGTCTATCACATAAAATCCCAATAAAATACATTTACGTTTGTGGTTGCAACGTGACAAAATGTGGAAAAGTTCAAGGGGTATGAATACTTTTGCAAGCCACTGTAAATCTAACTCTCTTTTGAAAACACCCAGTGAATTGGCCTCCACTGCATTCTGTGGCAGAGAATTCCATAGATTCACAACTCTGTGTGAAAAAGTGTTTCCTCATCTCAGTCCTAAATGGCCGACCCCTTATTCTTAAACTGTGTGTGACCCCTGGTTCTGGACTCCGCCAACATCAGGAATATTTTTCCTGCATCTAGCTTGTCCAATCCCTTCAGAATTTTATATGTTTGTATAAGATGCCCTCTCATCCTTCTAAATTCCAGTGAATGCAAGCCCAGTTGACCCATTCTTTCATCATATGTCGTCCATCCCGGGAATTAACCTAGTAAAAATGTGTAGGATAGAACTGCAGATGCTGATTTAAATTGAAGGTAGGCACAAAATGCTGGAGTAATTCAGCGGGACAGGCAGCATCTCTGGAGAGAAGGAATGGGTGATGTTTCGGGTCGAGACCCTTCTTCAGAACTGGTGAACCTACTCTGCACTCCCTCAATAGCAAGAAAACTAAACTAACTCTCCAGAGATGCTGCCTGTCCTGCTGAGTTACCCCGGCACTTTGCGTCTACAGTGTAAACCAGCATCTGCAGTTACCTTAATACACAAAGTATGTCAGTGATCAGACTCTGTACAAATTCACAATTCAATAACCATATAACATATAACCATATAACCATATAACAATTACAGTACGGAAACAGGCCATCTCGACCCTTCTAGTCCATGCCGAACACATATTCTCCCCTAGTCCCATATACCTGCGCTCAGACCATAACCTTCCATTCCCTTCCCGTCCATATAACTATCCAATTTATTTTTAAATGATAAAAACGAACCTGCCTCCACCACCTTCACTGGAAGCTCATTCCACACCGCCACCACTCTCTGA
Source organism: Leucoraja erinaceus (assembly GCF_028641065.1). Classification (NCBI taxonomy): domain Eukaryota; kingdom Metazoa; phylum Chordata; class Chondrichthyes; order Rajiformes; family Rajidae; genus Leucoraja; species Leucoraja erinaceus. The sequence goes on along the minus strand of NW_026576788.1, from coordinate 40,279 downwards.
GTAAAGAAGTTCCCCCTCATGTTACCCCTAAACTTCAGTCCCTTAATTCTCATGTCATGTCCCCTTGTTTGAATCTTCCCTAATCTCAGTGGGAAAAGCTTTTCCACGTCAACTCTGTCTATCCCTCTCATCGTTTTAAAAACCTCTATCAAGTCCCCCGTTGTAATTACCACCCTAATAAACTGTTCATTGTTTGTGGGAATGAGCGATTGCCAGAATTACATACCTTGGTTCTGTCCGCTGCTCGTCTCTAGAATATCGACTGACAAACTCTTGTCCTCAGCTGCCGTCACTGTGTTGAGAACACGAATGTGTAGAGGGGACAATTTACATCAGGAAACGGAAATAAAATAAGGAAGTATTCTTTTATCAGCATATAGTTAACCCCTTTCATCCCTGATGGGGCATGACTTTGATTTAGTGGAGGGAGTGCTGTACTGTGGGATGAGTCCCTCGCTATCTCTGCAAACCTACTATGGCTCTGAAACTATTCTGGTCTCTGTAACCCCCTCCCAACCGGCCCCTACTCCCCTCTCTGTCAAATTGGAGATATCATCAACTGGTGTGATATCAATAACCTTCAACTCAATGTCAACAAAACAAAATAAATAACTGTGGACTTCAGGAAGAAACAGGCAGCACACACCCCACTCACCATCAATGGCAGTGCAGTGGAGTCTGTGAAAAGCACCAAGTTCCTGGGAGTGCACATCACAGATTATCAGACATGGTCCACCAACACCATCTCCCTAGTCAAGAAGGCAGAGCAACGCCTCCACTTCCTTCGACGGATGAGGAGAGCTGATCTCCCCCCTTCTGCCCTCACGACTTTTTACAGGGGTGCCATTGAGAGCATTCTTACCAGCAGCAGTCTGGTATGGCAGTTGCTCTGCTGTTGACCAGAAGGCCCTACAGAGAGTGGTGAGGACAGCGGAGAAGATCATCAGATCACCCCAACCAGCAATCCAGGACCTATACCCATCTCGCTGTCGCAAGAGAGCAAGCAATATCATCCAAGACACCACTCACCCAGCACACAAACTGTTCACCCTCCTACCTTCTGGTAAGCGCTACCGCAGCATGCGGAGCAAGACCACCAGATTCAAAAATAGCTTTTTCCCTCAGGCCATCAGACTACTCAACACACTTAAGAAAATTCCATGAACAGTACTCAAACAAAGACAACAAACTGTGAAAATAACTTTGGCTCAATGTCTCCAGTACGGAATTTGCACTTTTTATATATTGCACCTTTCATTGTTGCACCGTTTTTAAAATACTTCAAAGTTTTTGCTACATTTTGGCATACTGTGAATATTTTAATATTTGAAATAATGTATGTCTATTGTCTATTTTTATTGGTATGTTGTCTGTCTGTGTTTTTAATATTACTTGCACATTTGGAGTATGGGGAAACGTAATTTCGATCCTCTGTGTAACTACTGTTGCATAATTGAATTGACAATAAAGTTACTTTGAACTTTTGAACTTATGGGGTAATAGACAAGGGTGTTCATTATCACCGCTATTATTCGCTCTGGTAATTGAACCTTTAGCTGATTAAATTAGAACACATCCTGACATCAATGGGTATAATACAAAATATTCAAATAACAAAATATCCTTATACGCAGACGATGAATTACTATATATCACAAAACCCCAAATGAGTATACCAAACATATTAAACTTTATCGAGGATTTCGAATCTTTCTCAGGATACAGAATAAACTGGAACAAAAGTGAAATTATGTCAATAAAACCGAAAGATTCAACACATCTTTTGAAATTCCCCTTTAAAATAGCTACAGAAAAATTTAAATACTTAGGAATTGAAATCACTAGAAATTATCACGGTATGTTTAATGCTAATTATAGCCCCTTATTTAAGAAATTAAACAATCTAATTACATTCTGGAAAACGCTGCCGATGTCTTAATAGGTCGAATAAATGTTATAAAAATGATCTTTTTACCACAAATTCTTTATTTATTTCAATCAAATCCAATATATCTTCCAAATTTTTTTTTCAAAAAACTAGACTCAGACATCACAAACTTTATATGGGATTATAAATCCCACAGAATACAAAGAGCACACCTCAGTAAACCAAAAGAGACGGGTGGTCTAGCGCTCCCTAACTTTATGTACTATAATTGGGCGGTAAATATTAAAAATATGATTCACCTGCTGGACAACTCTGCCCAGCAGGTGGACTGGATTATAATGGAGAGAGAGGACTGCGCTCCTGGTAATACAGGAGCGACTCTCCTCTCCCCAACGAATTTGAATAACAAACATTATAATACAAATCCAATGATACATAGTACAATTAGAAATTGGAAACAAATAAAACAGAACTTAAAATTAAGAAATCTATCTCTGCTAATGCCAATAGCCAATAACCCTTCGTTTAAACCCTCAATTATAGATAAATCATTTACACAATGGGAAAGAACGGGAATCAAAACGCTCGGAGATCTGTATGAATTAGGGAAATTATTACCATTTCAACAATTACAACTGAAATATAACTTGAAAAATAATCAATATTTTAAATATCTTCAAATCCGTGATTATCTGAAAAAATATACAAAAGACTATTATATTATGCCCCCAGACTTATTAGATGAAGCCATGAAGATAAAGGCTGTATCAGCAAATCTAATATCATATTTATATAATATTATATTGAATATAGAAATACCTACAACAGATAATATTAGAAGAGACAGGGAACAAGAATTAGCTATAAAAATTTCAACAGAGAGCTGGGATAAACACTTATTATATGTGCATAAATGCTCGATCAACGTACGACATACTCTAATCCAATATAAAACATTACATAGACTATATTATTCAAAAACTAAAATAAATAAACTTTTCCCCAATGTCTCACCCATTTGTGATAAATGTCAGTTACAAGAAGCTAACATAGCGCACTCTTTTGTTTTTTTGTACAAAAATCCAAAAATTCTGGAACGAAATATTTGAAATCTTCACAAAATTATTTAAAACAAAACTACTACCCAAAGTAGAATGGATCATTTTTGGAATATCGGAAGGTAACCCAGAATTAAATATGTTTCAAAAGAATGTACTTAATTATGGGCTAATAGTCGGAAAAAAGCTTATACTTAAATTTTGGAAAAATGCTCCAATATCAACAACAAAAATGTGGATTTCAAACATGTTCGAAACATTACACTTGGAAGAGATGAGACACCTCCTAGCAGGCAAAGCAGATCACTTCCAAAAGACGTGGTCTGCATTTATGGAACTATTACGAGCATAAGGTGCAATAGTAAGTTATAACATAAAGGCTACCAAGACCTGGAAACGGGGGGTATAAAATAATGTTTTAATATAAACACGGTTGGTATATCCTTTTTTTGCGGAGGTTTGTGTTACAATAGAGCGATTGATTTTTCTTTCTTCTTTTTTTTCTTTTCTTTCTAGGGTCTTATTTATTTTATTTGCTTCCTTCTCTAATTCCTTCCCTAAGGGGTTCTCTTTTCCCAACACTTTCCTGCACCTTCACGATTCTTGCTTACTTTCCTTACTTCTTTTATTTCTATTTTTTTTTAAAGCTCAAAAAATGAAGTGGTACAACATAATGTAATAAGATATATGCGATGTATTAATGTGATTTACTGTACTGCTAATAAAAATAAAATTACAAAAAAAAGAAGTTTTGAACTTATGTAATCTAGTGAGTGTGACAGTCTCCTGTTCCACAGTGCTCATTTGAACAAGACTGCACTGATTCAAGAATTATATTCAAACAACAGGCACGGCGTGTGCCCGTCTAGTAGCGCCACCATCGCCACCGGCGGCGCGACTCTCGTCAGCAGCGGCCTCTGCAGCCCGTCTGCGTTTTTATTATATTTTGTCTATGCTTTTATGTAGTTTTTGTTATTTTTTGTTGGTGTGTGTGTGTGTGTGGGGGGGGGGGGGGGGGGGGGGAGGGGGGGGGTGGAGGGGGGGGGGGTACATTTTAATATCTCCCTGCACGGGAGACCTAACCTTTTCTTTGTCGGGTCTCCGTTGTCGTTGGGGCTGCAACGAGGAGCGGCCTCCAACAGGAAGACCGGGGGCTCTGGTGCCGACGACTGACCTCACCGTCGCGGAGCTGGCCGAGTCCAGAGCGGGTGGAACGGTGGTGGGGCGCTGCTGCTGCTGCGGCCCGACCTCCGGAGATTCGGAGGCTGCAACTGCGGGTCTGGCGGACGGCGGCACCGGGAGCCCGCGGGTCCCTGGAGGGAGATCGCTTTTCAGGGCTCCCGGTGTGCGACCTTGCACCACCCGGCGTGGCTTTAATGGCCGCGGGACAATCGCCATCGCCAGCCGGGGGCTTTGACTTTGACTCTGACTGGGGGGCGGGGGAGAGTGCAGTGGATAGATAAGTTTTTTTGGCCTTCCATCACAGCGATGTGATGGATGTTTATGCAAATTATGTTGTGTCCTGGGTCTATTTGTTTGTAATGTATGGCTGCAGAAACGTCATTTCGTTTGAACCTCAAGGGGTCCAAATGACAAATAAATTGATCTTGAATCTTGAAAATCTTGAAAATCTCCATTAGGAGGGTAGTTGGCCGCCGGTCGCCCAGGCCCCCCATATCCAGGATCCTACCTGCCCGCTCCATCCTACTCAGTCCGTAAATCTGGAGCAGGAGCTCTTTCAGGCCGAGATATTTATTATTGTCTGGGGGGTCTGCGAGGAAGTCCGTAACTTCTTCAACCGCATCCTGGTCGAGGGCTCCCACCAGGTAATAGAAACGGGTGGCATCGACCGTGATGCCCCGCAGGTTAACCATATAACCATATAACAATTACTGCACGGAAACAGGCCATCTCGACCCATCTAGTCCGTGCCGAACACATAATCTCCCCTAGTCCCATATACCTGCGCTCAGACCATATACCCTCCATTCCCCTCCAACTATCGAACTATCCAACTAACTATCCAATTTATTTTTAAATGATAAAAACGAACCTGCCTCCACCACCTTCACTGGAAGCTCATTCCACACCGGTACCACCCTCTGAGTAAAGAAGTTCCCCCTCATGTTACCCCTAAACTTCAGTCCCTTAATTCTCATGGCATGTCCCCTTGTTTGAATCTTCCCTACTCTCAGTGGGAAAAACTTAGTAAGTATGCAGATGATACTAAAATAGGTGGGGTTGCGGGTAACGAAGTAGAGTTTCAAAGTCTACAGAGAGATTTATGCCAGTTGGAAGAGTGGGCTGAAAGATGGCAGATGGAGTTTAATGCTGATAAGTGTGAGGTGCTACATCTTGGCAGGACAAAACAACATAGGACGTACATGGTAAATGGTAGGGAATTGAAGAATGTAGGTGAACAGAGGGATCTGGGAATAACTGTGCACAGTTCCCTGAAAGTGGAATCTCATGTAGATAGGGTGGTAAAGAAAGCGTTTGGTGTGCTGGCCTTTATAAATCAGAGCATTGAGTATAGAAGTTGGGATATAATGTTAAAATTGTACAAGGCATTGGTGAGGCCAATTCTGGAGTATGGTGTACAATTTTGGTCGCCTAATTATAGGAAGGATGTCAACAAAATAGAGAGAGTACAGGGGAGATTTACTAGAAATTTACTGAGTTGCCTGGGTTTCAGCAACTAAGTTACAGAGAAAGGTTGAACAAGTTAGGGCTTTATTCTTTGGAGCGCAGAAGGTTAAGGGGGGACTTGATAGAGGTTTTTAAAATGATGAGAGGGATAGACAGAGTTGACGTGGAAAAGCTTTTCCCATTGAGAGTAGGGAAGATTCAAACAAGGGGACATGACATGATAATTAAGGGACTGAAGTTTAGGGGTAACATGAGGGGGAACGTCTTTACTCAGAGAGTGGTAGCTGTGTGGAATGAGCTTCCAGTGAAGGTGGTGGAGGCAGGTTAGTTTTTATCATTTAAAAATAAATTGGGTAGTTATATGGACGGGAAGGGAATGGAGGGTTATGGTCTGAGCGCACGTGTATGGGACTAGGGGAGAATGTGTGTTCGGCACGGACTAGAAGGGTCGAGATGGCCTGTTTCCGTGCTGTAATTGTTATATGGTTATATATGGTAGTCGGGGTCGAACCCAAATCTCTGAAGCTGTGAGGCAGCAACTCTAACGCTGCACTACTGTGCCGCCCCTTTCAGCTTCCCCCCTCTGATCTTAATTTTCCCCCGTAGGTTGTTGCTAGTGTATGAGTAAGAGTCATGGAAACAATGAAGTTACAGAGACTTCATAAGGACGTGGACAGAAGTAGGAACAGGAAACGTAATGCGAAAAATCACGATGTCTTTTATACAGAAGGGAAAATGTTTCGAACAGTTCCCCAAAGCTGAGGGTGCAGCACAGTCCTTTTATTCATCAAGAAAGCAAAGTGCTGGAGGAACTCAGCGGATCTGCGGATGGAGTGGACTAGTGTTTGCACAAACAACATTTCCGATTGAGTCCCTTCTTCAGACTTGGGGAATAGAGGGTAGAAAATTGGAAATGCAAAGTCATAGTCATAGAGTGATACAGGGTGGAAACAGGCCCGTCGGCCCAACTTGCCCACACTGGCAAACATGTCCCAGCTACACTAGTCCCACCTACCCACGTTTGGTCCATATCCCTCCAAACCTGTCCTACCCATATACATAGAAACATAGAAAACATAGAAACACAGAAATAAGGTGCAGGAGTAGGCCATTCGGCCCTTCGAGCCTGCACCGCCATTCAATTTGATCATGGCTGATCGTCCTAAAAGCAGGTAAAAGCTCTGGATGAAGAGTCTAAAGCACTTGGACGCATGAGGGAAGGCCCCGGAACGAGCAAGACCACGCAACCCAGACGGCAGCACCCCTACGCATCCACCAGTAGGCGTCTACAACATGATACTGGTAAAAGCATGGGGCCCGCATACCATCCCCGGAAGTCTTTTTAGGACACGGCCCAGAGCGGACCCCATGGAAAATGCGCCAACCCCACACAGCAACCCCACGACAGATGAAGAGTCGCAGATTCAAGAAATGAATATTCTACCGGTAACATTGGAGGTAGGTGGGTCTGGTTCCTTCCAGAACATAAAAGGTGCAGGGCCTTTGCTAACAGGGGGGAGGTTACGCATGTGTTTGGAAGCATGGATGGCTATCACTCTCGATAATTATATACTACAAAATATTCAGGGATACAAAATTGAATTCGTACAAAAAAGTATACCGCCAGTTCAGCATGCACCCCACAGGGAGTTTACCCTCTCACAGAAAGAAAAATACGAGGGACAGGCAGAACTGGTGAGACTACATACAAAGGGAATCATAGAGAAATCAGAACATGACCCTTTGGAATTTGTATCAAATATCTTTAATAACACTAAAAAAGATGGTGGATGTCGCATCATCATTGATTTAAAGACATTGAATACATTTGTCAAGTATATACATTTCAAAATGGAAACATTTGTTACTGCCAAACAATTGATTTCCAGAGGATACTTCATGGCATGCATCGATTTAAAAGCTGCATTCTATTTAGTATCCATTCATAACGAGCATCGTAGATACCTAACGTTTAACTGGATGGGGGCAACTATGGCAGTATAAAACGTTGCCTAATGGTCTAATTTCAGCCCCAAGATTATTTACCAAGATATTAAAACTAGCCCTGGCAATACTAAGAAAATAAAAAACATATTGTCATGGAATATCTTGATGATATTTTGATAGTAGGAACAACCTTGGAATGAGCTAAATCAGCAGTATTAGCTACCAAACATGTATTTGAAACCTTGGGGTTTGTCATACATCCGGATAAATTTAAGTTGTCGCCATCCACAACTATGGACTGTCTGGGATTCACAATTAACTCAGTGCACATGTCTGTAACGCTGCCAAAAGAAAAAGCAGCAGAATTGGCACAATCATGCAACAAATTAATGATTACCAATCAACCAACTATTCGACAAGTGGCAAGAGTAATTGGGAAATTAGTAGCAGCATTTCCAGCTACCCAGCTTGGACCTTTGCATTAACAGAACTTACAAAGAGCAAAGGTGCAAGCGCTAAAACTACATGCAGGTCATTTGGACCGAACCATGAAATTACCAGCTAAAGCAATATCAGAATTACAATGGTGGAAAGTGAACATGTGGCATAGTTCCAGCCCCATCGTTATCAATAACCCAACACTCACGATACAAACGGATGTGCTCAAGGCTGGGGAGCTACTAACACTATATCTAATACGGGTGGTAGATGGAACATACAAGAATCATCACTACTACAGACACTGGGTATAAACTACTTTGAAATGTTGGGTGCGTTTTATGGGCTAAAAGCTTACTGTTCAACTATGCACCATTTGCATGTCCGCCTACAAATTGACAATACCACACTGGTGGCCTATATTAATCATAAGGGCGGGATTAAATCAATAACATGTGATAATCTGGTCAACACAATCTGGCAATGGTGTTTCGACATACATATTTGGCTATCAGCAACTTGCCTACCAGGTAAGCTAAATACAGTTGCAGACACCAGGTCACGCAAATTCAATAACACCGAATGGATGATAAACCCCAAAGTCTTTGCTGAAATTACAAAGCAATATGGAACACCAGATATCGACCTCTTTGCAACCCATGCCTGAATCATCAGGTATCAACATATGTTGCTTGGGAACCAGACCTGAGGCAGCAGCGATAGACACATTCTCGCTGAACTGGGGAAAATGGTTCCCTGTGGTCCTTGACATGGTCACTGAACCACCCATGGCCACTCCCAGGTGACCAGATCTGTTGGTCCGCCCTGTCACAGGCGAGAGTCATCCATGCCATGACAGAAACAATCTGTTGAGTTGTAGAATTTAAAAATACCATTATTGGACCTGGGACTGTCAAACAGGACCGTGGACATGATGACAGCATCTCACCGACAATCCACCAAGAAACATTACCTCTCCAGCATCAGGAAGTGGGAAGCGTACTGTTCAAGAACAGGGACAACATATAGAACAGCAACCATAACGAACATACTGGAGTTCCTGTCCAGTCTTCACTACGATGAAGGTCTGAGTTACAGTACAATTAATTGTGCTCGGAGTGCACTGTCAGTCTATCTGTGGCAGGCACCAGGACAACAGTCCATAGGGTCACATCCGCTGGTGGCCAAATTAATGAATTGTTGTCCTGTCATATCTAAGGCGATGGTCACCAGCCAGATCCCTCACTCTGGAACTGCTCACCCTGTAAACGGTAATGCTGATGGCTTTAGTCTCAGCCCAAAGGGTCCAGTCCCTGCACCTACTCAGACTAGACAACATGGTCATATCAGCTGACCAAGTTACTTTTACTATCTGGGAGCTGGTAAAACAGAGCAGACCGGGAACTTCAGGACTAACTATGGAATTCCGGGCGTACCCATCTGAACCCCGTTTATGTGTCATGACTGCAGTTTTTACTGCAGTTGTACAGGGTCTTGGTGAGACCACACCTGGAGTATTGCGTACAGTTTTGGTCTCCAAATCTGAGGAAGGACATTATTGCCATAGAGGGAGTGCAGAGAAGGTTCACCAGACTGATTCCTGGGATGTCAGGACTGTCTTATGAAGAAAGACTGGATAGACTTGGTTTATACTCTCTAGAATTTAGGAGATTGAGAGGGGATCTTATAGAAACTTACAAAATTCTTAAGGGGTTGGACAGGCTAGATGCAGAAAGATTGTTCCCGACGTTGGGGAAGTCCAGGACAAGGGGTCACAGCTTAAGGATAAGGGGGGAATCCTTTAAAACCGAGATGAGGATGAACTTTTTTCACACAGAGAGTGGTGAATCTCTGGAACTCTCTGCCGCAGAGGGTAGTCGAGGCCAGTTCATTGGCTTTATTTAAGAGGGAGTTAGATGTCGCCCTTGTGGATAAGGGGATCAGATGGTATGGAGAGAAGGCAGGTACGGGATACTGAGTTGGATGATCAGCCATGATCATATTGAATGGCGGTGCAGGCTCGAAGGGCCGAATGGCCTACTACTGCACCTAATTTCTATGTTTCGATGTTTCTACTCATATTCCTTATGATAGGAACCAAATTAAACCATTCGGGCCATCAAGACTACACCGACATTCAATCATGGCTGATCTATCTTTCCCTCCCAACAGCATTCTCCTGCCTTCTCCCCATAACCCCTGACAACCGTACTAATCACGAACATATCTAGTGTATTTTGTACCTTTAAAAATATTAATTGACGGCCTCCACAGCCTTCTGTTGCAAAGAATTCCACAGATTCACCCCCCTCTGACAAGAAATTCCTCGTTATCGCCTTCCCAAAAGAAATGTCCTTCAATTCTGAGGCTGAAACCTCTGGTCTTAGATTCACCCACCTATTCTTGCTATTGAGGGAGTGAAGCGTAGGTTTACAAGGTTAATTCCCTGGATGGCGGGACTGTCATATGCTGAGAGAATAGAGCAGCTGGGCTGGTACACTCTGGAGTTTTGAAGGAACCCCAAACATATAAGATTGTTAAGGGTTTGGGCACACTAGAGGCAGGAAACATGTTCCCGATGTTGGGGAGTCCAGAACCAGGGGCCACACACAGTTTAAGAATAGTAAGATTAAACGAGAACTTACCAGTGAAGTATGGACTGTTCTACGGTTTGAAATCACAGAGCTTTAAAATCTTCACGTAGTCACTCACGTGATTCCGAAGTAAAATCGTAAGATTAAACGAGAACTTACCAGTTGAAGTTGATCTTTATTTTATGAGGAGTTACGATGAGGGATTACGTGAAGACCCCGCCAGCACGCATGCGCCTTTCTTCAAAGCAGCGGTGTGGAATCAGAGAAACACAGTAATTGAAATAAACATAGTAAAGATAAGGAGAACTAAAATAGTGACCTTTATAATTGAGGGTGGGAGCGGAGGGCACTTAATCCCTCATCGTAACTCCTCATAAAATAAAGATCAAACTTCAAACGTGTAAGTTCTCGTTTAATCTTACTATTTTACTTCGGAATCACATGAGTGACAGCGTGAAGATTTTAAAGCTCTGTGATTTCAAAAGTATGTTATGGTAATCAAACATGAATCAGGTTTTTAAAAAACAATAACAATATTTTTTTTAAACAAAGAAAAAATAACATTCCCCCGGGCTTAAATTATATATTTGCAGAATTTAAAATCCTTTTTGCACATAATGCAGGTTTAGCAATCGGCTTATTATAGAACGTTTGGAAAGTTCTTTCCGTGGACCAGGATATGGTCCAATGGCACGTCCATATTCTTAGCCGCCGATGTAGATGCTGCCCTGGTGGAGTGAGATGTGTAAATATCATTATCCACCCCAGCAGCTCCCATACCTGTCTGAGCCATCTAGAGATGGTTTGTACCGACACCCAACCATGTGCCTTTTCTCCCCTCGGGGTTCTTTGGTTATGTTGAGATATTGCAGCAAATGTGTCATAGAAACATAGAAACATAGAAATTAGGTGCAGGAGTAGGCTATTCGGCCCTTCGAGCCTGCACCGCCATTCAATATGATCATGTCTGATCATCCAACTCAGTATCCCGTACCTGCCTTCTCTCCATACCCTCTGATCCCCTTAGCCACAAGGGCCACATCTAACTCCCTCTTAAATATAGCCAATGAACTGGCCTCGACTACCCTCTGCGGCAGAGAGTTCCAGAGACTCACCACTCTCCGTGTGAAAAAAGGTAATCTCATCTCGGTTTTAAAGGATTCCCCCTTATCCTTAAGCTGTGACCCCTTGTCCTGGACTTCCCCAACGTCGGGAGCAATCTTTCTGCATCTAGCCTGTCCAACCCCTTAAGAATTTTGTAAGTTTCTATAAGATCCCCTCTCAATCTCCTAAATTCTAGAGAGTATAAACCAAGTCTATCCAGTCTTTCTTCATAAGACAGTCCTGACATCCCAGGAATCAGTCTGGTGAACCTTCTCTGCACTCCCTCTATGGCAATAATGTCCTTCCTCAGATTTGGAGACCAAAAACTGTACGCAATACTCCAGGTGTGGTCTCACCAAGACCCTGTACAACTGCAGTAAAAAAACTGCAGTCATGACACATAAACGGGGTTCAGATGGGTACGCCCGGAATTCCATAGTTAGTCCTGAAGTTCCCGGTATGCTCTGCTGTTTTACCAGCTCCCGGATAGTAAAAGTAACTTGGTCAGCTGATATGACCATGTTGTCTAGTCTGAGTAGGTGCAGGGACTGGGACCCTTTGGGCTGAGACTAAAGCCATCAGCATTACCGTTTACAGGGTGAGCAGTTCCAGAGTGAGGGATCTGGCTGGTGACCATCGCCTTAGATATGACAGGACAACAATTCATTAATTTGGCCACCAGCGGATGTGACCCTATGGACTGTTGTCCTGGTGCCTGCCACAGCAGCCCGTCTGCGTTTTTATTATTTTATGTCTATGTTTTTTTTGTATTTTTTGGTTATTTTTTTTGGGGTGTGTGTGTGGGGGTGGGGGGGGGGTGGGTGGGAGGGGGGGTGAACTTTTAAATCTCTCCCTGCACTGGAGACCCGACCTTTTTTTTGTCGGGCCTCCGTTGGCGTTGGGGCTACAACGAGGAGTGGCCTCCAACAGGAAGACTGGGGGGCTCTGGTGCCGACGACTCACCTCGCCGTCGCGGAGCTGGCCGAGTCCGGAGCGGGTGGAGCGGTGTTGGAAGCGCTGCTGCTGCTGCGGCCCGACCTCCGGAGATTCGGAGGCTGCAGCTGCGGGTCTGGCGGACAGCGGCACCGGGAGCCCGCGGGTCCCTGGAGGGAGACCGCTTTTCAGGTCTCCCGCAACGGCGACTTCTCCCGCCCGAGTTGCGGGGGTCGAAGAGCTACTGGAGCGGGGCCTTACCTCATCACCCGCGCGCGGCTTGGAATGGCCGCGGGACTCTACGAGCGCACGCCGGGGGCTCTAACATCAAGACCCGGTGTGCGACCTTGCACCACCCGGCGTGGCTTTAATGGCCGCGGGACAATCGCCATCGCCAGCCGGGGGCTTTGACTTTGACCTCGGGGGGGGGGTCGGGCCGTGGAAAGAGATACGTTTTTTTGGCCTTCCATCACAGCAATGTGATGGATGTTTATGTAAATTATGTTGTGTCTTGGGCCTACTTGTTTGTAATGTATGGCTGCAGAAACGGCATTTCGTTTGGACCTCAAGGGGTCCAAATGACAATTAAATTGAATCTTGAATCTTGAATCTTGAATCTTGACGAGTAGCAAAAAGGACCACTGCTGGAATTTAGACAGAAACAGAAACATGCCATTCAGTTCAGCCCATCTGTCCTCGACCTTACTTTCTCATCTATTCAGATGTCCGTTCATGTCCGTCCTCTAAATCACTTCTACGTGGCCTCAACCCATCCCGAGGGCAGTGAGATCCGCCACTGCCCCTCGTCGCTGAGCAAAGTCCATGTCCCTCTGAGATCCAAATTTGCTGTTTTACTGCTGATTGCCTTCCCCTTCTTTCTGCACATCCCCACTGGCTTTTTGTTCCCAAACTGTAGGAAGGACATTTCATGCCATTAGAAGTGCAGAGAAGGTTTCGGGCCCTAGCCTGATTCAGGTATTCAAACTTCATGAATAAAGACGGATTAGACTAGCTTATGATAAGGGGATATGACTTTAAAACCGAAATGGTTAAGAACTTTGTTCGGTCGGAGGCACGCGCGATAGTGGGGTTGGGAATTCGCTGTAAGCGTTCGTGTGCCACAGAGGGTAATTTGAGGCCACAGTTCCTTGGCTATATTATATGGGGAGTTAATGGTTGTGGCTCCTTGTGGCTTGGTTGGGGTGGGGTCTGTCTGCGAGTGGGATCAGGGAGTTTGAGTATGTGGGAGAAAGTGGGTGTTCGCTGTACTGTTGTTGTGAGATTCGGACAGTTTGGTTTTTGTAGGGGATACGTCGAGATAGACCATTCACCATATAGGAGCTGCATTTTATGTGTTTGCTCTTCAACCATCGGCGAGCACCATCTCGGACCCTGGGTGGCTTCGTCCGTGCTGGCGAACACTATGCTCTTCCCGCTCAGGTGGCGGGTAAGCCATAGTGGCGTGCCTTTGCTTGTTGCTTCAGGGTGACCATAACCCGTTCCTGGTTTCCCTGTCCCCAGCCGCGTTCTGGTTGGTCTGGCTAGCCAATGGTTTTTAAATGATAAGGGAACAACCTGCCCGGGCACCACCTTCACTGGGAGCTCGTGGCCACACACTACGTTGTCGGGGTTGTACTTTATTTTTTGCTTTCCTTGTTTAGTTTTTGACACGGTTATCGCTCTTTTTTTTTTATTTTCTTTTTTTCCTTCCTGTTGGCTTTTCGGCTCTCGGCACCGTCTGCTGTTTGGGCCGTACACTACGGTGCCGGAGGGTTTGGTGGCTTCGTCTTGTGTGGTTTTCAATTTGGTTCGGTTTGGCGTTTGGTTTTTTGGATTTTTGTTGGGTGGCTTGCGTTTGGTGTTGGGCGGGCGCACTGGGTGGAGCAGGCTGGGTGATCGCCGACCATAAGCGGGGTGCTCTGAAATGGTGTTGGTTGATTTAGGATTTCGTGGGTGGGAGGCAGGTTGTGGAGAGTACGAATGTCCAAAGGAATGAAGGCGTAAGTGGTCGGAGCTTTGGAGGTTCGTCTGGAGTTAGGTTAGGGGCGGAATTTGTTTGGGGTGAAAGGGTGTCGGTGTGTGGTGGAGTGTGTGTTGATTAGAGCTCCTCTTAGGGGTAATCACTTTTATGAGACATAAAAAACTCAGATTGTTGAATGGGTGGTGGAGAACGTGTAGGGGGCGTGCTGCTAGAGCTCTGTAGAGATGAGGGAGTCAAGGGAGGACCGGGGAAAGAGGCCAGGGAGAGGGCAGAAGAGTGTGTAGAGGGAAGAAGAGGGGGGGGCAGATGAAGGGAGAAGGAAAGAGGGAAGCGAAAGGAAGCAAGAAAGAAGCGACATGAGACGAAGCCTCAAGGAGAGAGGGATGGAGAGGGGGAAAGCGATCGAGACAGCAAGGAAACAGGGCAGGAAAAGAGGGAAGGAAGGGAGAGAGGGAAAATAGAAAGAGGAAAACAACCTGGGCTCCCGGAAACGAGGAGACCCAGCAACAGAAAGAAAGCCCGCGCCCCGCGAATACTCCGCGCGCCCGCGGGTCGGGTGGGGAACAACCTGCCGAGGGGGGGGCGGAGGAGCAAAAAAAGGGGCACCAACGTGACCCACGCCATGGGGCCCAAACCCATCCTTACGCGGAAAGTAACATACAGGAACGCAACTGGTATACTCCATCGCTGATGTAAGAAGCCACAACAGGCGCCAAAACGGGCTGGTTTCCACCTAAAAAACTACATGGGCCCTGCCAGAAACGTGCACAATTTGAGTAACCCAACCCCGCTGGGTCACGGAGCAGTACATGCCCACTCAACCTGACAAGCCTGACTATTTTACGCAATTCGACCCGTTCGTCCGTAGGTACCTATGGTTTGATAAGTGTCCTGCGCGACATGGGGGTTAGCCCCCCGTCACAACCCTTAACGCAGTAAAAACTCGCTGCCATTTTCGAGCGGCCACTAGCTCCAACTGACACAGCCTCTAGAGAACTGTGAGCACTCTACTAACTTCGATGCCGGGCCCGAGACCCCAACCAGCTGATGCAATCATCGGCGACTCCGTACGATACAAGGGTACCCCCCAGAAGGGGCGGAAAAAAAAACAACAGACATGAAACCAGGGGAAAAAAAAAGAAAAAAAAAAAGAGACAGAGGTGCACAAGACATGGACACACATCAAAGACCCCATCGCGCATATGACACACAATGCAACAAGAAGAGATAGAGACCGGGCCACCCCACAGACCAAAAAACGCGGCCCTAGGGGGCCGCCACCGGCAACACAACCACGCCCGCTTACTCGCCAATGCGCGCGGGCAGGCGCCCATAAAAATCAGGGCACCCGTATGGTTAAGCCATCGTCGCGGGGCAACCATTAGCCCCACCGGTAGAAAGCAGCTTACTGCAACCGGCCGGACACACAGGGCAAGCCGGACGAAAGTCCGAACAACCCACCACCGGACCCAGGGTTGTCGGTGCCCCGGGTAACGCCGGCAAACAGGCAAAAATGAGAACAACCGCCAAGGCCGACACACATCCAGGAGGCCTACGAGAGGCCGGGAGTCAGAACATAGATATGAAAACGCGAAAGATCGGGCCGGAAGGGGGCCCACCACGGGAGCAAACGAACAGGGCATCGGCGAGGTTTGACAACGCGACCCGGAGTGAACAGAGGACACAACAAGGCGCACTACCCCAACCGCCGGCACGAGGGTGGCCCGGCGAAGACGGAGGAAGAGGGATGCTCGGAATTCGGGCTGCCAAGCCCGGCCGGGGACAGACGACTCCCGCAATATACCTAGAAAGAGCGCTGGCCGCCGGAACGTGGGAAAAAATCCACATGGTAGAACAGGCAAAGGCAGGGACACATCGGGGGGCCGCGGCGCGGGTACCCCTAGAGGGGCGCAGGGAGAGTCGCTACGTTGCCCCGCACCGCACAACTTACAAGTCAAACTATGCTCCGTGGTAGGACCGGGGGAGGAGAAAAGAAACGTGAACAGGATCGCCCGCTCCCCCACCTTAAGAGTGCTCTGCAGAGAAGTTGTAAAACCGACTCTAAGACCGCTAATCCAAGGGGGAAATCCCGCGTATCTTTGCGAGATAGCTCAAAACCCCCGCTCGGATAAGTTGGGACGAAGGGAAACACAAACAAAAAAATAAACTTGAGCTCAAGCACACGGCAAAAGAAGCAAAAGTCGGGGTGCGGGGCATACGGAGGACACAGCGGTCGTAAGATGGCTTGGGCTGGGCGGGAGACACCGCAAGGAACAACCGCATGGCGCCAGGCGGCCGAGAATGTGGGTAGGGAGCTCCGCTCTTGGGTGGAAGGTGCACGCAAAGGGGCCAAGGACCGAAAAACCCGGCCTGTGAAAGTGGTGAGAGAACGAGGTCAACTGCAACAAGTCCCACAGGGACAAGATCGGGACGCGGAAATGTCACGCCCCACCGGGAAAGCTCCATTTCCGGCCCTCTGGCACCCGAAACAAAACGGGGTCCCCAGGGACCTGCCTGGAAACAGGCCTGCGGCATCGCCTCACGGAGCCTGTCCGCAATCCAAAATCACCCGGGGCCAGTGGGGGCCCGCCCCCCCCGCCGCATAGTGCCATGGGCAACGAATAACACCACAGGGGGCGAGGGCCGGAAGGGCCTATCCCTGCGCCTAAGGCGATAAGGGCGAAGTTGCAGCCCCTACCCGGCAAGCGGGTTGCAGCAGCGCGTGCGTGGGACAGCGCGAAACGGCCATCCCACCGGCCAAGACTCCCAGCTAAAGACAGCCCGGGGCCCAGATCGCGCGGAACCGTGCCTCCCGGAACGGACCAACAGGAGGGATGACAACGGCCACGATCGAGGCGGTCAGAAGGCACAGCAACGACCGGCGCGCCGAGAGACGTGTGGAAAGCGGAGCAAAACCCCACACTAGCCGACTCGGGACCGGGGCAGCCACGGAGGCGCAGATGACCTAACATCCCCGGGGGGCGAGAACTCAGCGCACGAGCAGGACGCGCGGCAGCGGGGCGGTCGCCACGTCGAAGCGCGAGAATCAGGGACGCCGCTCCACCCCTGAGTGGGTCGGGGGCAGACCATACCACACGCGGACGTGCCTCAGGAGGCGTAACAGGCCCAGCGAAGACTCGAAAAGACAGACACACCTGTAGACCCGAAGACGAGAACATACTCCCCATACTCAAACAACTCTTACAAACCTAAAGCAGACGCCCGAAACCTCCAGACGCCGGCGGCCTCCTTTATCACAGGAGCTAAAACGCGTCTGCCAGCGACCGCTTACAGGAGCCCCACCACCCACCCCCCCCCCCCAGCGCTCGGGCGTCACCCGGCGAATGGTCACCAGTCCCGAGGGGAACTGGGAAGACGTGCTGTTACTTTCTGTTAGTACATCGGTGGAAGGCGACGCGACTAAACTCGGGCACTGAAGGCGGGAAGGGACAGTACAAATAGTTAGTAGTAGTAGATGAGTTATGAGGGGTGATGGGAGTATGAGTATATTATATGAGATTAGGAATTAGTTTGAGGGTTCAAGTAACCGCTTGCTTTCAAAAAAACTTGCCCGCCCGCGCTCTCACAACCCCCGCTCCACAAACCCCTCCCCCGGTGAATTCCAGCAAATGCGGAGTGACTATCAAATTGTCTCGCGATTGTAGAAGCGGAGGCACGTGAGGGGACAACCGGAAAAGAACCCCTAAACGCGGAACCCATGCTGTCCCGATGCTTCCCGACACGCAGTGAGGCGGTCGCCCGGTCGGGAAGAAAGAGCTCACCTAGAGGTAAAGGGGAAAGAAGCGCGGACGACGACGGGTAGAGCAGAACAGTGTAGGCCCACGGTACCAATTGGGGGCAGGGAGGAACCGCAGGATGACAAGCTGCGCGGAAATCTGGAGGTGGGGAGAACCCGCGAGACAGCGGCACAGCAGACTGCAGCCGACGGCCACGAATCCTCCGGAGCGAAAACGCTGGGGGCAGGCCGACCGGCCACCCCCGCACCGAAAAGCAAGAGTGCACGGGGGGGGGGGTGCTCCAGGCGATGCGAAGCAACAATCCGCGGTTTGGATACAGGTCCGACGGCAGTGAGGAGCCGATTGAAGCGGCTGAGGCGCAGGTACGAGCGACCAGAGAACCGTGATTACGCCGTAGCTTGGTCAGCCGACGGAAAGTTCCGGCTGTCGGACACACCAAAGCCAACGCTACAAACGGGGTCCGGGGGTCGGTCGAGGAGCAGGCGCAGGTTAAAGACCAGGGTGGGGTCCCAAACGCGGCTGAAACCTCATCAAGTAAGAACAATGTTTCTTCCTTCTGTTCTATATACAGCATCCGTCGCTGGCGTGCTAAGAGCAAGCAGCCAGCTACGGACGTCAGTACAGAACACGTGAATTCCGCCACAAGCACAATACCTGCTTTAATACCAGCACAGCCGCAATGACTGTCGGCACCAGGCTCTCCATAGGAGCAGTCCAAACTTTCGCCCTAAAGGGTAGAGTGCCGTGAGACCGGAGGGGCCCGGATTAGAACGTCATTGAATTACGGTCAGGAGGCCGATGGGAAGTCGAGCCATGCCCGTACGTAAGGGACCGCTGTGCGTCAGAAAACACCGCGTCGACTAGTTGCCCGGAGCAGCCAAGGTCGCAAGAGCGGTCCAAGATAGATATCAAAGCCAAAGTCACCCGGGTCGCCTCGACCTAGTCGCGCAGAGCCATGTTAGGGGTCTCTGAGCTGATTGCTAAGGATAGATTTTCTTCCACCGTGAGACAGGCATCCGCGGGAATTGGAGATAGGCCACAGTTGCAAAAAATATAATTCCCCCGGGCCCAGAAGAAAAAAACACAGGTAATCCCACAGCTGTCCAGAGGGGGGTGAGACGCAGTCGACTGGAGTCGGGAAGTTGGAAGGTCCTGACGGGTTAAAATAATCTGAAAACAGTAACAAGGATTGGGAAGGTCCCCCCCCCACCGACTTAATTTCCCATTGAGGGGGGACAGCGAAAACAACCGGTCTGACACTATGAGGCCGTAACTGCCCAGGAACACACTGAGAAGTGGCGAGAAGGGACTTCTTGTGAGTATTGAATAATAGTGTCACCACGCGGAACAGACACAAAGACCAGCCGAACCTCATCTTCATGACTTCAAAGCCAAGCTTGATTACCTTTTATGACGAAGTGTGAGGGCATGGATTTGGTAAGCATTTTATAAATACCCTCGGCGGAAGATATTTTGTTGTGCTCTGTAAGTTGAGACGGAATAGTGGTCAGGGGGGGCAAACACACCACAAGAAAAAATGATGATGGAGCAGGAGGCCCGGTTGGAGAGAAGTATAATGAAAATTAACAATACTCCCTAGCGCGGAGCAGATGTCTCATTGTCGGGCATAACGGTTTATATTAGCCCGCACTTAGGAAAAGGTGGACATAATTAGGGGTACCATCGAAGGCATGCTATTTGCACTATGTTGTTGAAAAAAAAAAAGCATGTGAACAAATAATAGTGAGGAACGGGGCACTCTTCAGCACACGCCAGACCGTAGAGTTTCCCTATACTATGTAACACAAAGGGGCGATAACCCGGTATATGTAGGGACACCTTCCACATGTAAAGGAGTTGGATGAGGGCCTAGCTTGGGGCTGAGTATAAGGGCATGGCCAAAGAATACGGTATGGAAGACATAGAACCTATGGCTTCCGAATAGAGGTGAGATTTTTTTTTGTATTAATGACTACAAATATGGCAGCGACCCAGCAGCAGCGGGCCGTTTTTTAGGGTGTGGCCCGGGACTCTCTACTGTGGAAGACAAAAAGCCCTCTATCTACGGTCAGCTACTAAAAATCAGCAACTACCCTAAGCGGCGGTAAACCTCATGCGCCCCACAACCACGAATAAAACCAAGAAAAACTTGGTTACCACCGAGAAACCCATGGAGTAGGTGATGTGGGGCTACCACAAGTGATATAGAGCACGAAGTTGGCGGTACACAAATGGTGCAACTTTCATTTGGAAGGCATGGTTTAAGTATACGTGGACAGATATTCCTTTCAGTTATTAAGGCTCTCTAATAGAGTTTCTATCTTCCGATTTCTACATCAAACATACCCTCCCAAGCATAAAAACACACAGTACGCGTGAGCACACCAGAGACAGAAAAAATACATAAGTTATATAAAAAACTAAAAGAGCACTACAAGATTACTAGAGGGGTAATGGGGACAAATCAAACCTGACAACATAAGGTTTTGGTCTCAAACATAGTTAGTAGAAATATAAATAGGTGGGTTGCGCCCGTAGAACTATGACTGGGTAACAACACCGCGGTTCACACAAACATAATGCGGGTGTCACAATAAAGTTTCATGTATAAATAAAAATGGCTCACTTTAGAAAGGCATAAGCTAACAAAGAGTTAGGTATTTTCCGAGCTACTGTATGGCAAGTATGGAAAAACAGAAGGATCTGGGTGTGGAATCGTATTACTACAATACCAACGAGACGGGAAAAGAGGCTGGGTCGGACCAGCTTTGTAGTGCCCGGGCAGACACCAAAATCAATAGGGTAGGCATAAAAAAATAATAAAGAGGATATACGTAGTGTGGATAACCTAGAAGTTGGGCATGTTAGCAGTGGTCCTCTGTGACAGCGAATGTTTGAAACAGCGGATTTTCGAGTTCTCCAGGCCAAACTTAAGGCCCAACCTGGACCCCATGAACCAATCTATACACATGTTAATGACTGTCCTAATAATAAAGCCACAGCGGTTACAACTGAAGGCTCAAGGTGTACAAGCCATTTTATTTTTTGGACAAGGAAATGGAGCGAAAAAGCGAAGAGAAAGAACCCACAAAATTACACATGGGTGAAACCAATGGATAAGGAGTGCGCCAACCCCAATAGGATGCCGGGGCACAACCGAAAGCCCGGGGAGGGACTAGGGCCAAACAGAGGCCAGAGCAAGGGGTTAGGGGAACGGGACGGATAGGCCATACCTCGAAGCTATGGGGGAAAAGGAGGTACGTAAAAGCAACCAGAACATTAAAACACTAAGGAAATAGACGTGAAAGGGATAAGGTGCAGTTGCAACATTTCTGAAATGCTTAGGGTGCAGCCAGAGGAGAACGGCAGCCGAGGTGAGTTCAGATCGATAATAACCATCGTTGTGCATAGATAACGTGAGAATGGCATGGGTGGAAGCATCACTCTCGGTGAGGAAGTGCAAGGCGCAATTAAAGTGGTGGCAAGATGGGTTGGCCCAAGGGGAATAGTGGGTGACAGAACAAAGGCTACGTATCTGGGAGGGGGAGAACGACACCCGGAACGAATGCGGCGACACCATTCACAAAAATGGTATTGAAAGGACTGATGGATTTGGATAGAACGTGTGAGTTATGGGGATGGGGCGAAATCACGGGAGGTAAGGCGGTGGGTGAAAGTCCGGAAATTATTTGCAGTCCAGGAAAGTGATAAATCACCCGTGTTGACCGAATCTGGGTTAACAGTTGGAAACACAAACCCGAACGGCGGGAACTACAGAATGGCATTTTCCCCTGCACTCGGGGGGGGGGGGGATTGCGAAATATGGCGGGTACAAAAAAAATGGTGGAGGGTTGGGTGGGCTAATTCACCATGGGTTCCCGGGTCGGGGCGGTGTTGTGGTGCTACCTAACCCAAAAAGAAAACGGGGTCGTCTGAAATGCCGAGCAACAGAAATACAAGGGCAGCGGTGATTTTCCGTAGGAGCCAAGGGGGGAAATGAAATTGTTCTGTACCCACTATGTTTTGTTTTCGGGTAGCCGGACCATGTGGCAAAAAAGTAAACCAAAGTGAATAGAAAAAGTTAATGACATCATTCACGATTTTTAGGGGGGGGGCAGTTCCAGTAAATCAGGATGCCTATCCTGGCCATCGGGAAATCATCTGATTGTAGGTGGTGTTGTGAAACCTCTCAAAGACAGCCTAGGGAAACATGGGCTATCCAAAAAGAACCTGGGTGGCATGAAAAGTGGGTCCGAGGCAGAAAAAAACATCAGACAGAAAGGGCAACACTACGCCCGAAAACGGGTGGGATTGGAAGTTTAGGTCATATTCAAAATGGACAAATCACGTGCCCCTAAAGACCTTCTGTGGAAAACACCAACCAGCACAAGGAATCAATGAGGTGTTCCGGGCTAAAAGCGAAAGGAGGTTGTCCGCACCAGCGCAAGAGCACTATGGCCCGGCCTGTAGGTTTACGCAGCACTTGAACAATAGTGCCGGAAAATGCCACGAAGTGTATAACCACCAGTATCGGGGGTGGTGGTAACAAGGGCAAACAGAAAGACAGTCTGTTGAGGATAACATCCTGCCGGTATTAACGTTTAGGGGACAGGCCCATGTTTTAAAAAACCGAAAAAGAACACCCAAAGACAAAATCGATCACAACACTCTGGGATGTCAAAGGATTGTGGTCAACCCGGGCAGGCTGTATGCAATGGGTCCCCGCTTACAGCACTTAAAAAATCTGAAATTAAACTAACTAAGAAAATTGTACTAGCTGATGGCGCGCTACGGCGGCACAAAGATAACGCAGGATAAGGGTTACCCCAGTATTATTGCCAAAAAGTAAGACTGGACTGCTGTCACTATGGCGGCCAGGAAGTATTTGGGTTTTGGTGAATGCCCCCATGACCGTATAAGTTCACAAGAATAGACCATGAGAAATCAGCGGGGCAGTTTAGTGAATTGATGGCTGCCCCGAATGACAAACCGCCTCGGGGGGGGGTGTATAGTGGAAGCACCGTTTGTGTTATACCTGAGTGAAAGGACAAAGGCTTAAGAGTCAGGCCGGAAATGGGTGATTAATAAAAGCAGCTTTATAAGAAACCGTTACCGCCGAGTTTAGGGGCGGGTCTCAACCAAAAGAAACAAAAAAACCAAATTCCGGCCGGTGGGCCCGTGACAATATTTTGTTTTTGAATAAAAAGCGGGTGTCGGGACCAACATATTTAAAAATCTCGCCTTCCAGAACCCTGGCCCTTGCAGCGTACACGTTGCCTCGCAAACACACGACCTTGAAATGTATTCGCTTATCCCAAATCGCTCAGGATTGCTATGACGTTTTTAATTTCGGGGGGGGGAAAACAGAACGTTTTTCATAAATTTATAACAACCAGGGGGTTGGGGGCGGAGTACAAGTGGGGACCGGTGCGTTTTGAATAATTTCGGGGGCACATTTTAAGAAATTAGCTGTGTTGCGTAAATTAAGAACTGAGGTCAAACGAGCAGAAAGCGGGGTTTATACAGGGGTAAATGAATGATAAAAAAACACGGAATTCACATAGTAATAACATTAATACAACAGGTACAATTTGGTATGAACTCATAACAACAAAGGTGATCCAAACAGATGTTACCAATTTACGGGGGCCCAAACATAAACCCCAAGCCTGTTTCGAAGCACTGAACCGATAGTCCACTGGGGCATAGGTGGTCACCCGAGCCTGAATCCTAACATAACACAATCAAGTCCCTCACGTGGACGGCCCAGGATGTGTGTGAAATACAAACAAAAATGAAAACTTACCCTTTGAAATGGTTTGATCTTCTATGAGTTATAGGTGAACGTTACAAGAAGGACGTGCCCTCCGCTTACCACCCCTCGTAATTAGGGCCGGGCGGGCTACTGAAAAAAAGGAAGGTCTTAAACTGGTATCCTCGGGAATAAGCACTTCAAATAGGTGGACATGAGGAATGGGGAAGGTCCACACCATGTAACCGCCAGCACCCGCTATATGCTTTTGGAAACGGGGACAGAGGGCGGACCGTAGCGTCGTAGCGGGGGGTGCTCATATTCACGGATCCCCGCACAGTGGGTCCGCCCAGAAAAAAAGATGGCAAACCTCAAGGCTGAAGTAATTGCAGTCCTCGTGGAGCTTAAAAAAAAACAATTAATAATTTCCTTGACCTTTCAACGCTTCTCCGCTAACAATCCCGAACATTGTGTTCCTTTCTAGGGTCTCCCGTATTCCCCGCACCTGTGCAAACTCATCCCTGTATCGCTGTGTATCCCCTCGACACCGAGCCGCCTGACTCTGTTTTTGGAAGGGGTCTCGACTGGGGAGACCACAGAACTTCTGACAACGCAAGGGGGGGGGAGAGCCTTGCCATATCGCGGAACCAGATATGCTGCCTGTCCCGCTGAAGTACCCTCCAGTTTTTTGGGTCCTAAACCTTATCTTGATCTTCAACCATGAATAAGCAACGAGGAGGAGTGGGTGTGGAGAGAGGCAGAAGAGAACAAGTTAAGCTCCCCGTACACAAAAACGAAGAATAATCCACTGACTCCTCTTATAGTGCACACGACCCAATACGTGGACCATTGTCTACCACGATTTCTACCTGAGGTTTTACATAGGAGGGTCCCCCCACTTCCCTGTCCCCCGTGAACACAAATCCTTTGTCTCCGCCCACACTGGGTCCCCCGTGGTGCGGCGGGCCCCCCACCGAGTCACCTAAGGAGTTGCTCACCGACAGCTCCGTTGCTTGAATCCCTGTTATTGGTGATGTCGATTGTGTGGCGCCGAGAATGATCCGCAACCAGGTTATGAAAGAGATAGGATGCTTGTGAAACAACTGCGAGGAACGCGTAGCAGTGGAACCTCTACAGAGTTTCCAAAATGTCCTAATTACGCGTGTGAACTGCTAAAGTTAGTTGACTCTGGAATTATTCCACTAGAATTCGGGGTGAAGGGTGATGGAATAGTAGATAATCCCGTTTTAGCCGGGTTGCTTAAGCAAGGAGGGGAGGGTTAAAAGATATTTTAGAAAATAAATGGGAAATTAAAATGTCAACTATTCGAACATGGCGTCTTAAACACCGCATGGGGTCACCATGGGTGTTTGGACCGTTTATACACGTCGTTTACTGAAGGAAGTCGAACGGGAATTCTTAATAGCCGTCCGTGATGCCGGGGGTTTAAGATGGGAACATGGGGGGGGGTTTGAGTCCAATTTTGGATTTAATTGGATTGTGGGGAAAGATTTAGATTTAAACAAAAAAGACGGGTATCCAAAAAATTTTAAAAAAAACAAACCTGGTCGTGGGGACGGGGGGCGGACGAGCAAGGAGATCAAAACGCGGGGGTAAAAACGGGTCGAGAATAAAGCAGAGATGATTGTTGGTTGAGGAATAACATTAAGGCATCCCGGTCGGACGGGTTGGTTCCCGGCTTCCGGGGTGGCTTTTGCAGGTCAGGTCCCCCCTCATGGAGGGGGGGCCGAAATCACTGGCACCGTATATTGGTAAGTATTTATTATATTTCCATCTTCTTCTCTCTTTTTTTTCTTTCCCTCTCGGGGCATCGCCCCCCCTACCCATGTGTTGTTCCTGCGTATCGTGGGGGGGGGTTGGCTTTTATGGGGGAGTTGCTTCCAGTTTTCTTTGTTTCGAAGTATTAATATGTAATCAGTTGTGAATGCGGGTGGGTTTGCCAATCTTTCAACAACCCATTATCACACTTGCTCGAAGGATGAAGTCAGCGCATAAACAGATGCGTTGGCCTTATACGGGGGGATCACGCCCATGCCCTGCTGCAAGGAGTGCTGCGTGTCTTCATGGGATCATGCTAAGAGCGTTGAGCCCTGCCGATGGTGGAATATCCCCCGGGTCCGGCCGATTCAATCGGGACCGATTCAAAGACCCGCAACTGAGGGTGTTTCGTATCGCATCGGGTCCCCCCCCGCCCGAAAGCGTACCTGCCATGTGATTGCGCTAGGAGTTGGGCGTGCGTCCTTTCCCAAACCAAGGGAGCAGCCTCCCGAGTGTAATAGACTAGTCCACATCAGCCCCATTGGCGTGAAGCCTCGAACATACAAGGGTGGGGTGCTGGGTGGTTACGGCCATCCAAGAAATTGTGGGCATGTGTGTGTGGCCCGGCCCGCCTTATATATATAGGGCTCCCTCCCATGTTGAGATTATCCTTATTGAGAATGAGGAAGTTTACAAATTGTGACAAGGCATTGGTGGAGACCAATTGTTGTGGAAGTATGTGGTGTACCAAACGTAGGTCGCCCAATTCATGGAATACATGTGGTCCCCCTAACACAATAGAGGAAATTTTCAGAGGAAGGTGTGAGGGGGTCGTAGAAGGGTGTGCCAGGGGTGGGCCCTAGTTTCACAGAGCATCACAATTTTGTGGGTGTCAAATAAAGGAATGACAATGTTTTGAATAGTTTCGTCGTCTTGGTGCGTTCTTCGGGCGTGTGACGGCGCGCTAACGGGGAGTTAAGGGAATGAGACTTGATAGAGCCTAATTAAAATGATGATGATGTATAAAAACCATAGTTTCAAAAAGGTGGGACAGCTTTGTATCCCTTTGATATCGGGATAGGAATCAAACAATGGACCAATGACTTCAGAAAATTATGGGGTTCGGAAGTTTAGAGTGTGTCATATTCGGGGGAAACAATTCCCTTACTACAGAGGAGTGGTAGCGGTACGATGATACACGTGAGAACAATTCCAGGGACGTGTGGGCGGCAGGTATCAACTGGTGTATCAATTTTAAAAATATATTGCAATCAGGCAATATGGGATGAAAGGCGATGGGGGGCATTCTGTACTAATGATTGCAAACAGAGGGCGGGAGGTGTTGACGTAAGGAAAGACGATCAATTTTGTTCGGCACGGACTTTGTAGTGCCAAGATGTCCCCTGTTCCGGGCAAAATGTAAAATTTATCATATGTTCGATGAATAATAAAAGCGATTAATAAAACTATTTCTTTATAGGAGGACTTTCAAAAACCAATAGGTAGCTGACAGACCCGAGCAAAATAGCATGAGATAACAGTCGAAAACGTAACACATGAGGCAAAAAAGTTAATCCAACCACCAAAACATAGCAATTCAAAAGAAATTAGGCAAGAAGACATGGTAGGGGGTCGAAATAAAAAGAAAACACTCAAAAAAAACACGCAGCAAACAGAACACCGTACGCTCGAGCAGAGTTGTCCAACTGCCTCTACCGACTTGAGAAACCTCGGTACCCATACGCCAAACATTCCGAGAATCAAACTTGAACCAGGAGCTGACCTTCGGTTCGGCAGAGATCGTAAGGGTGGACAAGGCTTCAGAGAGTTTAAAGGAATCGTGTCGCGCAGGCCGCATAGATCCCAGAGATTTACAACAATCACATATCTAATGCGAATAAGCTGCGAAGAAGGAATAGTGACAAGTCAGGCGAAGGTGGGGAAGCACGATCTATAGGTGGAAGGGCGAAAAGCCAGTGAAACATTGGCGAATAAGAGCATTGCGTCCCAAAAGGGTAGGTGCGGGAGCTGGTCTAATCTATATTCCCTGTTAAAAGCGAGCAAGCACAATTCTGAACCAACTGGAGACGAGACGGGTTGTATATCTTTTGGATAGCCATTAACTTTAACCAAAAAAGAACACGTAACAATCGCGGAGGGGAACGGCTAGGGGAGAGATAAGAAACCAGGGGGAGACGAGAGTTCCGTGGGGGGAAAAAATGCAACAAGCACGGAAAACAGCTAGGAACCAGATAGTCGTGTTGCGGTGCCACAGAGGTGAAGCACGGCGACCAAGCGACGCCTGAACGCGGAGGGACAACAGTAACGGTGGTGGATTGACGGGGGGGGGCCCAGACACATATTGAAGGTTGAACCCAACACGTTCCGTATCGAAGAAAGCGGTCCCCCACACTAGTAAGATGAAGTTAGGGGTTTCGTTTGACCTACGGGATCACGACCCGCTGCGCCCACCAGCCCATCGAGGCTCCATACGTGTATACCGGCTCCCCATGGGCATCGACGTGGGGGAAACGCGCCCCCGCCAATCAATCAATTGGTGACAGCTAATTATGTACCCCCCCGATATCGAAAACCCGGACTGAGAAGGATCACCACATGTAATACCTCAACAGTTCAGAATCGGGGGGAGCTATAGTGCGGTGGAATAGCGTGATGCGGAATCTATTACAAACCAGGTGGTGAAGGTGGCTGACTGTATGCAGAGAGAAAGCAAGCAGGAGAATAAAAGGAGGAGTTCAGAAGGAAGTGTGATGTGTGTGTGTAAGGGAGGGGGTGGAGAGTTCGGGGGTGTGGGGTTGTGCGGGGTCGATGGTGGGGGGCATGCGGGTTTGTGAGGGATGGGCAAGTATAAGAAACAATAGAACCTAGAAAACAGGAGACAGAGTAATGCCTAGGTCGGCCTTCGAGCCTGCGTAACCGGGAAGAGCTCTATCAAGTATGAATCATGGGGTGCTTTAAAGGAGTCAATTGCGCTACAACTCCAGTAAAAGGGCGTCTGCCTTACCGCTTCCTTCCAAAAATCCTCATCTCCCCATGACCTCTGTAGAAAAGGCCCCCTTGAACCCCCTTAGGGCACAAAGGGCCCCCATTTCCCTAACTCCCTCTTAAATATACGCCCTTAATGAACTTGGGCTCCGACTTACACCTTCTCGTTTGGGACGATTAAAACAAAGTTTCCAGAGCAGTTTCCACCACTAGTTAGGTCTGCTGTGCGAAAATGCGAATTCTTTTCCTTCAAGCGAACGAGTCTCCTTAAAAGGGTGTCCCTCCCTACGATACCTTAAACTGTGATCTCCTAACTTTGCACGGTTGTGCCCCCCCATGCTGAGTTCCCCAACCATTCCGTGTGTAAGGCACATCTATCTCTTGACATCTAGCATGGATCCCACCACACACGCACTACCCCTTAAGAATTATTGTTAAGTAAGTTCATCTTAGTCAGCTATATCCGCCCCTCAAGCTACTGGTCTAAAATTCTACCGACGTAACACGTCCGATGTCTATCCAGTAGTCCTGGGATCATTCATATGGGCAACGAGCTCCCTAGAGCACAACTCTCCAGGATCAATTCCGATCCATCGGTGAAGTGTTGATCTACTTGTACTTCAACCGCCCTCGGTAAGCCAGAATGGTCGTTTCGCTCAGTATTTGGAGACACAAAACTTGTAACGCAATACTAGTCCCTGTGTGAGTCTCAAAATCCCAAGGACCCCTAGTACAACTGCATAGAAAGTCTCTTCGTCCCTTCCTCAAAAAGCTTTTACCAGGGCTTGAAAAGCTAAATCCAATGATCGCTTCGTCTTCACTCCCTTCAACTGCCCAAATGGTGCCATGCATGCCCTACTTTCAATGCACTTGGGTTGCTAGCCATGGCTGTCGACGCAGTCTCCGCTGCAATTCCTCCCCCTTAGTTCCTATTCAGGGGCCACCACCATTAGAGTAGATTCATCAGCCATCGTATCCCTTTTGTTTTTACCCACCAAAATGGAGAATAACACATCACATTTAAACCACATTATACTAGCGAATCTGCCACAACATTTTGCCTGCCCCGAGCCCCACGGCAGACGACATCCTACCAGTAATCCCAAACTGTGGAACAGTCCCGTGTCGTGCACCTCCCTACACAATCTAACCCAATGCCCCCCCACTTGAGAGTGGTCCACCGCAAACGTGGGAGAATATTGCCCAAGAGGGGGTATCAATTCAAATAAAACAAATAGTCTTTCACAAATTCCCACAACAAAAGAAAAAATGCGCGGGTACCAAGCGCCGGTCATTAATATATAGTTTGTAAAAGTAGCTGTGCCCCTGGGGGTAGCAGGGGCCTGAGCGAGGCCCTAGGTACCGGCCCCCGTATCACTGTGCACTGGAAAGAATTACCCAGAAAAATTGTAAATGGAAAAGGACTCCGATAATAACAGGGGGAAACAAGCCCCTACTCATTTGCTTCCGAGAAAACAATGCCGAGCCGAAAAAAAAAGAAAAAAAAAAAAGTAAAGTATCTCTATCCACCAGCATAAAAACATAAGAAAACCCAATCCAAATGCGGTGTGCTTGTAATTGTGTACTACTACGGCTGCACCTTAAGTGGGACCTTGGCGAAAGCCCGTTCAGAGTAACCAGATACCACACATCCTGTTATCATGCGGTAGCAACCGCTAAGGTCCATCTGCTACGTGGGGGGCGGGGTGTGAAGTAAAAAAAAGACAACAAAAGGAAATAAAAGGTGGAAAATGAGACAAGCATGGAACTCTCTACATTGCGCTAGGGTAACCTTATGGACCTTAGAAATGTGGGGGGGGACGGTAGTAGTTTAAAAATAGTGGAGATGGATAGTGTGCAGGGAGCCAGCCCCAGGTACAGAAGTGAAGATCCGCCACTGGGTTAAGCGGTACAAAAAAAGAATGCAATCACATAGAAACATAGAACATGAAAACTATACTGTGCAGGAATAGGCCCTTTGGCCCTAGAAGCCGAGCACCGTCTCTCAATATAGGTGTCAATGCGCGGGGGTGTGCGGTGGCATAGGCGAAAAACGCCAAACTCTCCTTGGGGTAAAGAGCAAAGGAGGGTCACCTCTGACGTGACGGCCATGACCGTGCAGTCTCCATACGTCCCGAAAGATGAGACGGATCGAGAACAGAGTCAAAGACGTTATCGGGCCCCAAGGCCACACGTTAACAGTCCTCAGAATATAACTTAGAGGCGAAGGCCCTCATAGGGCTCACAATTACTCGGGTGGGGGGGGAAACCGATACTAAGGGATGAAAAATCTGCGTGCCCTGTGTGACCACAACCGAACAAAAGAAGCCCTCCACCCCCCTGCTTGAGCAGAGAATTTTCCACAGATCCAACTGCGTGTGGTGAGAAAATTGAGTGTTTTCTCTCATCTCCGTAAATTCTAAATAGGGAAAAATTTACCCCCTGTATGCTTAAACCGTGGCCCCCCGGGGTTTCATCTGGACACTTCGGCCCCCCACTCGACTATGTTTTCCTCCGCCTCTGTAAGCAGTCCGCTGCAAACCCTCACGGTATTAGGCATAGAAAACTAGTGTGGGCGGCCGCTCGCAACTTTAAAACTAAGGCAAGTCCCGAGAAACGTTCAACTTCTTTGAAGATGTTCGCATTGAATTCAGAGCGGCAAGGTGTTTCGTAGCAACTTAGCGGGAGTCTTACCTCTAATCTACCCATTCTAATTTTCTAGAATGACGTTTAGTTGGGGTATTTTAGGAGATACGGGCGCAGAAACGACAGGCCAGATTTGCCCACCGCCCACCGAGTTTGTTTGCACCGTACCCATTGGAGTGGGAAAAAAAAAAACCTCGCGATCATAACAATTCCCTACACACTCTAGGGACAAGACTGTAGCAAGTTATATCCAGGATCAAGTCCATCAGTGAGCGCAATCCACCTATCAAACCTTTACATCAACCTGGCCGCACCAAGTGCAAAAATAAGTAGTACTAAACAAAATAGAGACATTGTCCATACAAGGGGGGTGGCGGGTTTAGGTTACGCCTGAGAGGACAGCCTCATGTACCCAGCAGAAAAAAAAAAAAAAAAATACCAGCCGGGGGGTTGCGAATTGAAAGAGTGTGGGGAAGGGGGGGAATGCTTGTTAACCCATCCCATCGGAACGGGCTACATCGCGGGCACATTGGTACCAATTGAGGACCTCCAAAAAAAATTAAAAGTGTGTAATCTGCTCGGATGATACTGTGAGAAGAGTATTTGACCAGGCAGGTGAGTTGTACACCCGTGAGATGTTTTGAGTGCGACGATGAAGGGTTCACGTACAGAGACATAGATATGGCCAGGGGAGCGCGCCCCGCCGGCCTCCCAATTCCCTCCCCGCCTGAAGTCCGCTCGCGGTAAGAAAGGCTGACAACTGGGCCTATTCAGCGGGGTGATAGGAAATGATGGTGAACAAGGAAAAATGAATGAAAAAGCAAACGAGAACGGTAACTGAAAATTAAGGAGAACCGCGGAGAAACGGGACCGTGGAGACCGCCCCAGGCTGAGAAAAAAGGTGGGTTGAAGGAGCGTCACGTTTTCAAGAGGTCAGTGAAACCTCCCACCAGTAAAGGTCGCGGTAATAGCTGCGTGGGGTGTTTATCCTAAGTGAAGAATACGTAGACACACACATAACCCCAGAAATACTTGGTATTTTATTAGATATGCGACAAATAGGGGGGGGGGAAAGTCAACATACTACATCGGCTCCCACGCTTGGGGTAATACCCCGGCGGTCCCCGACTAGGTAACTACGGATAAGATTTTTAGAATACACCTCCATGATTAATCAAGGGTCCGTCCCCCTGCACCTGCACTTCTCCAGAAAAACACCCTCTCCCACGGGTGCAATGGTATAGAAGTGTGAAAACCACAACACACCTTAAAAATAGGAATGGTACTAAAACCGTACCTTAATCGAGGTTATGAAAAGTCCGTTCCGCCAGAGGGAAATGGGCCCGTGTGTGTGATTTGGCGCTTGGTCTTGGCACGATGGTAGCTAGGGTATTTAAAAATCTGTCAAAAAAATCAAAAAATTTTTTCCGAGGCGGTAAATCCAAGGAATCCCAAGATAAACGCAAAACATGCGGTTGAAACGACCGCGTACGTCTCAACACAAGTTACAATTGGGGCGTCACTAGGGGAAGAACAGAGATCACGCGCATCGTGTAGACACCGAACGGCGTCATGGAGCTCTAACCCGCGAGGCGACGCCCGGGAAATACAATCTGCGAGCCCAGGGTTTTATGAAGCAATAAACCTTACAGGTATGTACCATGTATTTTTTAACATTAACAGTGCGATCGTTAAGGAAAACGGCACTGTCCTAGAGTTTGTCTAGTACTTAGTAACCTCAGTGGGTGTTTGGGCGTCTGTTATCCCAAGAAAAGTGTGGGAAAAAAAAAGAGGCAAAAAAGAGGCCCGTCAAGGGAAAAGGAGGGGTGACTTTCCGGTACATGTTGAAATCGCCGATATACAGCGCAAGGGTGTAACGTATTCGTACTTTTTCTAAAACCGAGAACGCGTATCACGAGTAACGACCTAGAAGCCGGTTTAAAAATGGACTTGAAATATTTACTGAGTCCAGTTAAATGACGGACTAAAAATTACCCATATCAAACATTGGCCTAGGAACAATATGATGTAAAGAATAAGAGTTTACAACTCATGTTTTGTATTGGGAATGTATTGTGGAATAATATTGATACACACTATCGGCTATTGTAACAAAAAAAAATGTAATAATTTATTAGGGGGGAGAATGGAATGGCTGGTATGTATTAAAACTCGTACTATGAGCTAATTTGAAATTATCAAAAGGGGGTTCCATCTGGGGTATACGATCACTAATTAGGAAATGAATAAACTAATTATTGTTAAACCAGAGGGTCCAGCACAAAGCAAGAATGAAGTTTTATTGGTTAAGTCAGAATGTTTCAAGCGCTGCGGGAAGATGGGGGACCTGAAAAAAATGCCATCCTTCTACAATGAACAGTGTGTTAGAAAGGTAAAACAAATGGGCTTTTTCAAAGACTGTCAGAACCATTGGAAGGGGTCAGCAACACCAAAAGGGCCTTGCAGATTAATGTGTATGGTCCCGATTCGACCCATTCGGGGGAATAAGCTATCTTCCGAGTAAATGCAAAATGGCACATAACTTTAAGGTTTTATGGTGAGGCTTGAATTTTAAAGTGCATTATCAGATATGATATTCAGTATATAAACTTGCCTTATTATCAGATGGGGGGGGGGCTTTAACAGTGAAAGAAGAAACCTAACTGTCAAGAAAAGTTTCATCCTTATCCTGTGTTGGATAAATTGCAGACGTGATGTAGTTTTCAAATCTCAAACTTTTTGTAAGCGTTGCTACTTACATTCCAGCGGACAGTATTCTTTCTTAACCACACTGATATATGTCATGCAAATAACCCATCGACTAGGACACTTCATCACTGGTCGAACGACGTGGAAAAGCGTTTCCGATGGACCACTATCTACGATGCGTACCTGTTGGTAACCCTCGGAGCAAATGGTTCCCCCTTGTCAAGTGCCGGAAACTGTATGGGGGCGGTGCTAGTAGTAATCGAGACGTTGACCACAAATAGAACGCGATAATACATACCCCAATTACAACACTCAGTGGATAATAAAAAAAACAACACGTAGCGTTGTGAATCGATGGCAATTTAGGCGAGCAAACCAAATCGATGCGAGCAAACGTACGACCTCCATGGTGAGGATCAACAGAGGTGTTGCGGATCCCTGTTGATCGCAGGTTGAAAGCTAGTTTGTGTGTTAAATTAGCTGGGAGTCCCCCCCCCACATCTAACGTATCGATGAGCGTAGAGTCGAAAAGATTTAGGTCATCACCAAGTCACCGGGGTCAGTACAATGCACTGCGTGATATAAATTAATGTTCAAGTCAGGCTCCATTGATAAAAAGTTTTGCGACCCAACCCGGGGGGGGGGGGAAAAAATCCGAGTCCATAATTAGAAATTAATATCGAGAGGATTGGATACACACACCCGTCCGAGGATACCTCACATTGGTTTCTTCTATATTTACATTTCGACCTAACCTGCAGCTTCGGGCTTGTGAACGGGGCATCGACAGTATATGAACATGGAGACACGGGAAGCAGAAACCTGATTAGAATATAGGAAATTGGGAATTGTGCTCTGACCAGAGAAAAATGACAATGAAGCTCTGCAAGGTAGGTGCGTTCGGTAAGCCGCCGCACTTTGTTTAGTATGACGAAATAACACTTCAAATGGAACGGCGTCATTCGGGCGCCCCCCTCGCAGAACATACAACATGAGTTGTGACAACTCCAGCAGCGACCATAAATAGCATAGTAACAGGGAGGAACCCCATTCGCGGGGGCACCCTAGCAACTTGAGACTTCTACTCAAGCCTCGCTTATCCGGTGGATTCATGCCACTCCTGAGGTCACCGTGGGTGACACCGAAATGACGTGAGAACGGGATAGGTTGTGAGGAGGCCTTGTTGAGTGCTTTTTGTGATCCCCATAGGCGAAAATTGTGTGGACTGTTAAAACGGGAACGTGAGGACCGCCTAGTCTCAACCAGTGGACTAATTCGAACTGAGAGTATTTTCCATGATTTCCATTTATTTATTAATTTGTAAACATACGTAGTAAATTAGGGAGATATGAAATTTGTGTGTTACATTGTTTGTGGGTTTATTTTGTTAGTAGTTGTACTTTTATGCACACGGAAAGTCCACCGGGCGTGCTGAGCATTGGCACACGGTTCAATAAAAATAATCATTTCACTGGACACAGAATTCTCGTTAGTGAAAAAATAAAAGTATGTGGACACAACTAAACTTGGAGCGTTGACTTTGACGTTTTCAGCTTAACATTGTATAACAGGGCCGATGACTATCAGGTATGTCCCT
Organism: Leucoraja erinaceus; assembly: GCF_028641065.1. Lineage (NCBI taxonomy): Eukaryota > Metazoa > Chordata > Chondrichthyes > Rajiformes > Rajidae > Leucoraja > Leucoraja erinaceus. The sequence continues at coordinate 4,440 of NW_026576788.1, read as the reverse complement.
TTCTACCTGACTGCTAGCATGCACAACATGGCCCATTACCAGAACCATGGAGCTGTGTGGTTGGGGTAGGCGTGGTATTTGGAATAATTTTGGCCCGTCGAGGAATTCGACCCTTAAAAATAATGGACTTTATCTCCTGATTGACGATGGTATTGTCCCCATGAAACCAGGGGAACAGGGGTCGGTGTGGTCCACCTCTCAGGCACGCCTGATAGCCCGGGGTCCCGATGCAGGAAAATGAGGGGAACTTTGGTGTTGGGATGTGCATTCCTGGGAAGAAAAGAAAACCAAGAAAGTCATAGGGGGAGCAGATGGTTAGTAGATCCCAGAGTCCCTCAGCTGGTTTAAAAACCATATTCCAAACCCGGGGGAAAAGACTGTATCTCGTTTTTAGAGTCCTAACGGGTTGTGCTATACTTGACCGGGACTCCGTGCAACAAAACCCAATAAAGTCTGGCGTGGCGCTGGTACACATGTGGTGGCTTGTCCCCGCAGGGGTCCCACTGTCCCCGACACCACCGTGCTGAGGAAGCAAGGAGTAACAATATATATAATTATATAAATATTATATTTATCAAAAAAATGTATTCGATTATTAAAAAGGGGTATGATGTAGATTTCCACAGCGAAATACAAATGACGACAACAAACCCACCAAAGGGGATAAAATACATACAACAAATCCCTAATAAACTATTATACAACCTGATCGAATCCCTTATTGCAGTATACATTTCAACACCCTGCGGGAACCCATGGTCTTTTTCCCGGAACCGCGTGCGGGGGGTGGCAGGATCCGCACGAGATTTATTCCCCCTATCTAATCCCAACCCGGGGGTGTTGCACGGACGTAACCTGAAATTTGGGCAGCAGGTCCTGGGCTCGTTGGGTGGGGAGGGAAACGCCTCGCAGAAAAAAAAATGACATACCGGACCGCACCTGAAAGGACATCTTTTACTGCCATAGTTACCAACCCTAATGTCCAAGGGAAATCCACTGGACCCCTCACGTCCTCCCACAATTATTCGCGCTGCGTGTTCGGTGGGCCTAGGTTTGTACAAAGCGGGGTTGCAGATGTGCTTGGTGGTAGTATAGAATGTGGGGGGTCTAGGAAGGCCCTCACTGTCCTACAACACCCCCCTAGCCCAACTAGGTGTATAAGTTTTGTGCCAGCTCCACGCGCTCACCGACGCTCCACCCGCTCCCCACAGTGTGTTGTTCACTCCCGCCCGTCATCCACCCCCCGCCCCCCCTAGGGTTAGGGTTAGGGTTAGTGTATGGCTTGGGGTTTTGTAAGTGGTTAAGGAGGGTGGGTTAAGGTTAGAGGCTTTATGGGTTAAGGGTTTCGGGTTATAGGGTGAGGGTTATTTAGGGTGCGGTTTCGGTTTAGGGTTTCGGTGGTTTATCGGGTCGGTGGGTTAGGTTCTAGTATTAGGGTTTATGGTTAAGGTTTATGGTTTAGGGGTGAGGGTATTTAGGGTGATATTAGAACACGTGTTAGGTGTGTAGGGGTTAGCCCGGGTTAGGGGTTACGGGATTATGTGAAGATCAGTTAGTGGTTACGGTTAATGGCTGCGTAGGGCGGGGCTAGTAGGTCTAGTGGTTGAGGGTGCTCGTAGGACATAGGGGTCCTAGGCAGTCAGTGGAGGGCTAGGGCGATAGGTGACTAGGTATGTCTTAGGGAGTATTAGAAAAGCAGGCTGGGAGGTGCTACGGATTAGTGGTACAGAGGGCGTCAAGGTCTTAGCTGGCTAGGGTCCTACGATCAAGGGCTGTGAAGGGTTTTTGCTCCTTAGGGATTGGTGTGTTTAGGGTTTATAAGGGTTAATGGTTCGGGTTTGGAGGGTTAAAATTAGTGGCCTTTAAAGGGTGCTTCAGGAAAGCGCAAGGTATTCGGATGTAGGTGTACAGTTGGTTTAGGGGTTAGGGTGTGTAGGGTTAGGGGAGATATTTTTAGGGAGTTCAGTGTTGGGCTACAAGGATTGTTGGTGCAACAAGGTGTATGCGTATTAGGTTGGGTTAAAGTGCGTTAGGCGATACAGGCAGGTGTGGTAGGGGTTAGGGTTCGATGTTTACTATTTGCAGGAGTCAATTAGGGTTTAGGTTAAGGGTTAGAAGAAAAGTAGGTGAATGGTTGAGGGTGGTGCTGGTAAGTGAGGTGGTGTTGAGAAGGGATGAGGGGTAGCGGGGGAGGGTGGAGGGTGAGGTTTACGGATTAGGTGCGGGCTAGAGCGGGTTAGGGTTTTTAGGGGGTTTGTAGGGGTGTCTGGGTGGTATGATTTGCGAAGGTGAGGCGATGAGGGGGCGGTTTACAGGGTTTCAGGGTTACGGGTTACAGGAGATTAGTAGCATTAGGGGGTGTAACATGGTAAGTGGGTGTTTAGTGATAAGGCTTCAGGGTTTGCTAGGGGTTGGGTTAGGGTTCGGGTTAGGGTGAGTTATTCGGACAGTGGGACCCATGGTGCCCCCATTACAATATTGTTTTTAAATGGTGGATTCGGTGTGGTCCCCTTGAGATAAGAGAAGGATAATCATTGTTTCACTATTACGTATTTCTCTAAGGCTATTAACATGGTACACTTGGTAACTACGATTGTATCTGGCCCACAAGAGGGCGTTTATCTCATCCCCCGTGGTTTAGTGATCTCGAAAAAAAAGTAACATTTCATACTGTAAGAGGAAAAAAGCATCGTAATATGCATGGGTCGGCAAGTACAAAATCACAATAAAGAAATAGGGCGGAGGGGGGATAGAGTCCCCCATAGATCCATTACCCAAGTGTACTATCCAAATCTGTTCTTCTTTAGGAGTACTTTTCCAACATATCGTTTTCCATCCAAATCGTTCTTTATAAAAGAGGAATACCAAAAAGTCTTCGTAGACGTGGGAGGGGAGATCCAAGTCACGATGGAAACCAGTAGATAAGGTTCCCACAAATCTGGATCAGGAACCCGTGTAATTCCAAATATGCGGGTGTGGCTGTAAATCGGGGGGAGAAGTTAAGGTTGGAGAGCGTTTTAACGCCCTAATCCTTCTTGAGCCAAAGTACCCTTTGTCTTAAAAGGGCAGGGGGGGGGGTGTCCAAATCATCTGCCGAATGTCCAAAAGATGGCACCCAAAAAAGGGAGGTGTGGCCCACGATCTCGAAAAGAAGATGTCCCGAGTAACTGCGTGCATTAAAAAGGATCATTAGGGAAAGGAAATAAGGAGACATCCTAAATGCGGAAGGTTCCCGCAAAAGACGGAGATCAATCGTCAACGAAGGTAAAGGGAGAGGGAAGAACGAAAAATAGGGAGTAATCAAACTCAGAAGTACGTTTGTCTACAAATGAAGTGGAGAAGTCGCAAAATCTAGTAAAGTCTTTGATACTCGGTTGTCCCCCCAATCGTCTGTGTCCCTCCCCAAAAGCGAGTCCAAAGAGGTGGAATGCAGAAAGCCACAGTGCAATAGGACGTAATTATTATGCTCAAAGTTCGTCGCCAAACAGTTGGTATATCTTGTCTTTGTATTAAGACACATATGGTGGTTCCAAGATCTTTCCTAATGGAGGCAAAGACGGAAGAGATTTTTCACATCTTCTCTTAACTCCACAAGTAAAGGGGGAGATGTCGGTACCCAAGACTCTCGTACCACATATGCATCGCCTGACGGTGTTCCTTTCCATATGAGCCCATAAAACTTGAGGTGTATGGGGATATAGTATGAAAGGTAGATAGTAAGACACCGATGCTGAACGGTGTTAGGTCGCTTCACTCTCGTGGACCAGTAGGATGTGAGTGGACAATTTGTGGGGCGAAATAATGACATCCGATAAAAAGCAGCTTAGTTTTCCTAACACGAAACAGTAAAACAGTGGAGGGGGGTCGTTTCATTACGAGTCAGTACACCGAATCTGCCCCCAGGGGTGATTAAAGACGATCTACAAAAGAATCTTCCTTAAAACCTCAAACATCTCTAAGTGACAGCCTTCTTCCCGCAACATCTTTCTTGCACTAGGGTACCACCTCTTTAATAAGTCGGACTCGCGTTACTGTGGCGTACTGTACAGGTTCTTGATGGAACAAAGATGATCCATCTGGGCTCACATAAGAAAGCAGAGGCGGGAACAAAAAAAAGGGGAGGCGAAAATTCTACGGGGTTGGGAAAGGGGGGAGAGAGATGGATCTTGCTGGAAACACAAAAAAAATCGACTCTAGGGACGGATTGGGGCGTCCAACGTCGAGCTCAGTGTAACATAGTTGGTGGAGTGTAAAAGCGGGGGGCACAAGAACGTGAGAGCGCAAGACCAGAAACGCTCAATCACAGTCATAGTCCAAAACTGAGATTCCAAACCATGACGAGGCCTGTGTAACCCCCCTCTTCCTTAATCAACTTTTTGCGAAATTGGGCTTCTTCGCATCTGTACTTGCGCACAATATAACGCGTGCAAAGTGAAGAGG